>NC_092172.1:40217180-40229680 GCF_045791955.1 Oncorhynchus clarkii lewisi | reverse complement strand
AAGGCAATATTCAATATTGAGAAGAAAATCAAGTATCATACAGATATCGCTAATCATAGTATAATGATTAGTACCTCTTCTTTTCAAATCTCTGTTTATTGAATTTTCAACAAATGCATTACAAACAGTAATTGACTAATAATACCCCAAATTCAATAAAAAAGAGGCTATATTTTCAGAATATTCCCCCCATGTTTTTCACATTCTCTGTTTGATAAAGGAGGATTTAATCTGTGTACTCTCCCCCATGCTTTTCACATTGTGCGTTTCATTTCGTAGTAAAATTCTCCAGCCTTTGATGTGTTCATCGCCAGAAAAAAATACAGATTCCTCTCAGGATACCTCTCAGGATTCCTCTCAGGATACCTCTCAGGATACCTCTCAGGATTCCTCTCAGGATACTTCTCAGGATACCTCTCAGGATACCTCTCAGGATACCTCTCAGGATACCTCTCAGGATACCTCTCAGGATTCCTCTCAGGATTCCTCTCAGGATAGATACCTCTCAGGATTCCTCTCAGGATACCTCTCAGGATAGATACCTCTCAGGATTCCTCTCAGGATTCCTCTCAGTATACCTCTCAGGATACCTCTCAGGATACCTCTCAGGATACCTCTCAGAATACCTCTCAGGATTCCTCTCAGGATACCTCTCAGGATACCTCTCAGGATACCTCTCAGGATACCTCTCAAAAACATTTTCAGTTGTTATCACATTTTTTTAGCTGCCATTCTCTCTCTCTTTATCTCGCTCCATCTGCCCATTCTGGCATTTGAAGTATCAGATATTTCAGCCAACACGAACAGGGTTGCTTTGGTTCAGAAAATCTATTTTTCCTTCAATGACAAATGGTTTATTTGGATAATGGTTTTTGTGAGAACATTTAAGAGGTGATGGCCTCATACGAGGACGATATAGATTTGTTTTGGTATGAGTATGGCTTGCCCAGCCAAAAAACAGCTAGATGGACGGACAGACAGACAGTGATATATGGAGGACAGCGACGGCCTTGACAAACAATTTTGAATAGACTATCAGGAATGTCACCATGACGGCAGAGTTGAAGAATCCAATGTTTGACAAGAGTGTTGGTTGTTCCTTTTCACTAGGCAGTCTTCCATAAAACATCAGAAAGGCTACACAACACGGACCAAAACCCAACACGAGACAAGTAGGAATCTCAACGCAAGATAATAGGCAGGAAAAACCTGCATAAATAACCATTTGCCACCTTGGCATAACGCTGCTTACAAGATTTATAATAATTGTCAATGTGGCCACTAGACATAGGCTATCCACACTTCCTGGTATTACTAACCCTCCGCGCTTAACCACCACAAATATTACAAAACATACAGTGCCTTCAGGAAGTATATACACCTTATTTTTCAACATTAATGTTGAATGTCAAATGGTGGCTTCTGAGTCACTGATTTGTCTGTTTGTTGAAAGTTGTCGGAATTAATACAAAAATTCTAAGCTGAAATGTATTCAGCCATTCAGTATTCAAGCCCTTTGTTATGGCAAGCAGAAATAAACCCAGGAGTGAAAATGTGCTTGTCAAATCACATAATAAGTGGTATGGATTCACTCTGTGTTCAACAATAGCGGTTCACTTGATTGTTGAATGACCCCCATCTTGTCACGCCCTGATCTGTTTCACCTGTCTTTGTGCTTGTCTCCACCTCCCTCCAGGTGTCACCCATCTTCCCCGTTATCCCCTGTGTATTTATATCTGTGTTGTCTGTTTGTCTGTTGCCAGTTCATCTTGTTTGTTCAAATCTACCAGCATTTTGTCTCAGCTCCTGGTTTACCCCAGTCTCTCTTTTTCTCGTCCTCGTGGTTTTTGAACTTTGCCTGTCCTGACCCTGTACCCGCCTGCCATCCTGTACCTTTGCTCAATTTCTGGATTATCGACCTCTGCCTGACCTGACCGCCGTCCTGTACCTTGGCCTCTGCTCTGGATTATCGACCCCTGCCTGCCTTAACCTGTCGTTTGCCTGCCCCTGTTGTTACAATAAACACTGTTACTTCACACAGTCTGCACTTGGGTCTTACCTTGATTCCTGATACATCTATGATTTAATTAATGAACCCTTATTTTACCAGGTATGTTGACTGTGTGTGTGTGTGTGTGTGTGTGTGTGTGTGTGTGTGTGTGTGTGTGTGTGTGTGTGTGTGTGTGTGTGTGTGTGTGTGTGTTAATATGCAGTGTGGGTGGGTGTGAATGTTAGCCATATGATATTGCAGAGTGAAAATAATTTGGGTTATTTTATATTTAACATCCCTGTGCTGTGTATCCTGAACTGATCTCCGAGGTAACACTGGCTCGTTTCATGTTTATTATGAGCCCACCCACTCTCCTATCAATATCTGGGTTGTTAATCCCCTAGAGAGTCTCCCTCTCGGAGTTGCAGAGCTCTAGGCGGTATAGTGCTGACGCCGGCCCGGTTTGAGGAGAAACGGTAACATTCCTGCTACAGCTCAAAATCCAAACCCGTATCCCCCAATATGAACAGCTTTAGGACTACCTATTTTTCAGTGACTTGAATTTAAAGTACATCTCAAAGGTCAGATTCCGGGTGATCTGAAATGACCTGCTACCATCAGGCTTTGAGGCAGTAGCCTGGACACAGATGTGTTTGTGCTTTTGCCTGTTTGGTTTGACAATTTCACGGAGTTGGCAAGAAAGCAGAAACAGACTGACACCCAGGCTATTGGGGCAGATGTAACCTATCAGATGTATTTTAGCCCTCTGTAAGGTGTGAGAGTTGCAGGGGACATTGTAGGTGTAAGTCAACGATTCTACTAAACCATTTGCCTCCATATTTAGGAAGCATTTACATGTTAATTGAGTGCCAGTCACAAACCGAAACAGTCAAACATGTTTTTGGATTGCATAAATAAAATGGCACCCTAAACATAATGCTAATATGTGAAGTCACTGTGTGAATCCATGCATCAGAAGTACCATATACAATTAAAAACTAAATATTAAAATACGATTTAACATCTAAATATCTATTATTTACATTTTTTCAAATGTCCATTGCTCGTGTTTCTTGGCCCAAGCAAGTCTCGTCTTAATATTGGTGTCCTTTAGTAGTTGTTTCTTTGCAGCAATTCAACCATTCAACCATGAAGGATTCATGCAGTCTTGTCTGAACAGTTGATGTTGAGATGGGTCTGTTATTTGAACTCTGTGAAGCATTTATTTGGGTTAGAATTTCTGAGGCTGGTAACTCTCATGAACTTATCCTTTGCAGCAGAGTTAACTCTGGGTCTTCCTTTCCTGTGGCGGTCCTCATGAGAGCCAGTTTCATCATAGCGCTTGATGGTTTTTGCGACTGAACTTGAAGAAACTTTCAAAGTTCTTGAAATTTTCCGCATTGACTGACCTTCATGTCTTAAAATAATGATGGACTGTCATTTCTCTTTGCTTATTTGAGCTGTTCTTGCCACAATATGGACTATTTGGTCTTTTACCAAATAGGGCTATCTTCTGTATATCACCCATACCTTGTCACAACACAATTGATTGGTTCAAACACATTAAGAAGGAAAGGAATTCCACAAATTAACTTTTAGCAAGGCACATCTGTTATTGAAATGCATTCCAGTTGACTACCTCATGAAGCTGGTTGAGAGAAAGCCAAGAGTGTGCAAAGCTGTTGTCACAATGGTCGTAATGAGCGAACCAAGGCGCAGCGTTGATTGAAGTTCCACATCTTTATTTCGGTGAAACTTTAAACAAAAACAATAAACCAATAACAACGTGAAGAAGTGGTGCACATGCACAAACACAAAACAATATCCCACAAACACAGGTGGGAAAAATTGCTACTTAAATATGATCCCCAATTAGAGGCAACGATTACCAGCTGCCTCTAATTTGGAACCATACAAAACACCAACATAGAACATTTAAACTAGAACACCCCCTAGTCACGCCCTGACCTACTACACTATAGAGAAACAAGGGCTCTCTATGGTCAGGGCGTGACAGCTGTCATCAAGGCAAAGGTTGGCTATTTGAAGAATCTAAAAAATAAAATGTATTTTGATTTGTTTAACACTTTTTTTTGTGACTACATGATTCCATACCATTCCATGATTCCATTCCATTCCATGATTCCATTCCATTCCATGATTCCATTCCATTCCATGATTCCATTCCATTCCATGATTCCATTCCATTCCATGTTATTTCATAGTTTACATGTCTTCACTATAATTCTGCAATGTAGAAAAAAGTCCAAATAAAGAAAAACCCTGGAATGAGTAGGTGTGTCCAGACTTTTGACCTCTACTGTATATGTATATATGTATGTATGTATATATACATTTATATTCACATATTTGTTTTAAATATATGTTCCTTTATATTACTTTCTAACCCTGCCACCCCTCCCCTAATTGAGTAAACTAGTGAACAACAACGCTTAGTCCTCTACTTCCAGCTTATACATACTATATACTTAACATCTTAATATCTTATTTGAAAAGCAAATATCTCCTCTAGTTTCTGAAATAATCTCGTACGCAAATCCAAATAAACAACAGGCCCAGTGGGGGCCAATAACAGGATAATTGTGGCCATTGCGTACATTCTGACAAGTGTTCTTGACGGGTTAAAAACCTGACTAAGTCTGCGTTTGAATTTGAGTGAGTGAGTGAGTGAGTGAGTGAGTGAGTGAGTGAGTGTGAGCGTGAGAGCCAGAGAGAGGAGCGTTTGGGGGTGGTCCAGACATTCAGTCCATGTGTAGCCTACCTCACACGCACACAGCCTCCTCGCATCAGTTGAAAGAAACCTGACTGCGCGACGGATGCAGTGCACGAAGCTCCTGGTGTTCCACATCTTTCATTTGAATCAGTTATTTTTTTCCATGTAGGGTGTTTTCCCGACACTATTCGGTTTTGTAAATGGTTTCTTAAGTGTGAATACTCATGGATCTATTGCGCAAGAATATTCCTCTTATTTCTCCGCTATCCCGATGGCAGAAGCGGGGACAAAGCCGAGGAGCGTACCGGGGGGAAACTGCTTTAGTGGAAACCAGACGCGTTGTCTGTGATTGGAAAAATCGCACGGCTGCTACTTTTCTTTGCGATTGACGGCAGTCCTTAAACACAGCCGTCAATAAGGTAACTAGGCTATCCTGTGGAAACAGACGCGCTCAATGTGTTTCCATTATATTGTGCGATCTAATTGCAGCAGGGTAGGTTCATTTAAAACATGTACCAATGTGTGGATAAAGTTATTGTTTTACAAATATCCAATCCATGCCTTCCATTATGTTTGGTTAGTTGGTTGTGGTGCATGACATGTTTATATTTAGCGTATATGCATCAGAGAAGCTTACCCTGCGTCCCCGCGCGCACAGACGGACACAAACCGTTAGCTCTGTCGGTAGACATTACTTGCCAGTCGCATGCTGTTTAAAACATCACTTTTCTACAGGTGGCGTAATTATTCCAACCACATAGTGGCAAAGCGTTGTTTAATGCGTTGTTACAATTGTAATAGTCTATGCTCTCTTATCGTGTGCTGATTTCTTATGATATTGGGCCACTGCTCAAGTGTCTGTCAGAGGAATAACCTGGGCTATAGGTATCACTATCTACAGAAAAAATAAATTAACAAATAGATGCTTAGGCCTACCATTCATTGGACTTATTTCGCTGACATCTAATGCCCTACATTTCCTATTGTTCTGTAGTGATATCGGATAGAGGGAGCATTATGATATTTTAATATTTCAAGGTTCATTTAGGCCTATCGTTTGGAATAAAGTCGTTACATTTTAAAAGTCTATATTTTTCAGCATTTGGGTTTTAGTTCCCGGTGTAACAATGTGAATTTGGTTGAGGTGGAATCAGAGCGGAACTCTTTCGGGGCGAAAGAGGAGCCTGAGCTGATGATGATGAATGCTGATTGTAGTGACTGACTACCATTCAGAGCGATCACATTTTTGTACAGAAATACAAAGGCATTTATGCTACATAATGTATCACTGCCACACAAAGCCTTTTGAATTGTCATGTTAATTCATTTTTTTATGGATTCCCCCTTTTTATGACATTAATTCAAACCGTAGAACGTTGTGCTACTGTGGATGGTTTACATGTCTTTGTGAATGATATTCTGCACTCACCTCTACACAGACATATTATTTCAATTACAAAAGCTAGCTGGTCAGAGAAACAATTCATTTTTATTTATATTTCTGGCTACTTGATTCTCTCCCTCTCTCTCTGTCTCTCTCTATCTGTCTCTCTCTCTCTCAACCCCTGCCTTTAGGGCAGAGATTAGTGGAGGGTGAACTAACAGTACATTAGTGATTGAGCATTCAGTGGACATAAGAGACTTTTGATATCAGCTTATTCAGTAGAAGCAACAAGCCACAACAGAGGGAAAGCCATCTGGCGCATCGCTGGAGGTCACATAGAAAGCAGAGGCACAGAATACACTACACTGACACAGAATACACTACACTGACACAGAACACACTACACTGACACAGAACACACTACACTGACACAGAACACACTACACTGACACAGAATACACTGCACTGACACAGAATACACTGCACTGACACAGAACACACTGCACTGACAGAGAATACACTACACTGACACAGAATACACTGACACAGAATACACTGCACTGACACAGAATACACTGCACTGACACAGAACACACTACACTGACACAGAACACACTACACTGACACAGAACACACTACACTGACACAGAACACACTGCACTGACACAGAACACACTGCACTGACAGAGAACACACTACACTGACACAGAACACACTACACTGACACAGAACACACTGCACTGACACAGAACACACTGCACTGACACAGAACACACTGCACTGACACAGAACACACTGCACTGACACAGAACACACTACACTGACACAGAACACACTACACTGACACAGAACACACTGCACTGACACAGAACACACTGCACTGACACAGAACACACTGCACTGACACAGAACACACTGCACTGACACAGAATACACTGCACTGACACAGAACACACTGCACTGACACATCAAACTGAGGCTCTCAACACTTAATGCATGCATCATTACATAACTTGTATATACTTCACAACAACTGTTGCAAGTTCAGTTCTTTATTAGAGGCTATAGTACAATGATATGCATCAATAGCAGGGTTACTCCATTGTTCTCTAGTGTAACCATTATTTCCTTCCCCCTCAGGTATATGACTTGTCTCTGACCGCCGTTGTTCTCTAGTGTAACCATTATTTCCTTCCCCCTCAGGTACAGTGCCTTGCGAAAGTATTCGGCCCCCTTGAACTTTGCGACCTTTTGCCACATTTCAGGCTTCAAACATAAAGATATAAAACTGTATTTTTTTTGTGAAGAATCAACAACAAGTGGGACACAATCATGAAGTGGAACGACATTTATTGGATATTTCAAACTTTTTTAACAAATCAAAAACTGAAAAATTGGGCGTGCAAAATTATTCAGCCCCCTTAAGTTAATACTTTGTAGCGCCACCTTTTGCTGCGATTACGGCTGTAAGCCGCTTGGGGTATGTCTCTATCAGTTTTGCACATCGAGAGACTGAACATTTTTCCCATTCCTCCTTGCAAAACAGCTCAAGCTCAGTGAGGTTGGATGGTGAGCATTTGTGAACAGCAGTTTTCAGTTCTTTCCACAGATTCTCGATTGGATTCAGGTCTGGACTTTGACTTGGCCATTCTAACACCTGGATATGTTTATTTTTGAACCATTCCATTGTAGATTTTGCTTTATGTTTTGGATCATTGTCTTGTTGGAAGACAAATCTCCGTCTCAGTCTCAGGTCTTTTGCAGACTCCATCAGGTTTTCTTCCAGAATGGTCCTGTATTTGGCTCCACCCATCTTCCCATCAATTTTAACCATCTTCCCTGTCCCTGCTGAAGAAAAGCAGGCCCAAACCATGATGCTGCCACCACCATGTTTGACAGTGGGGATGGTTTGTTCAGGGTGATGAGCTGTGTTGCTTTTACGCCAAACATAACGTTTTGCATTGTTTTGCATTTTGGTTTCATCTGACCAGAGCACCTTCTTCCACATGTTTGGTGTGTCTCCCAGGTGGCTTGTGGCAAACTTTAAACAACACTTTTTATGGATATATTTAAGAAATGGCTTTCTTCTTGCCACTCTTCCATAAAGGCCAGATTTGTGCAATATACGACTGATTGTTGTCCTATGGACAGAGTCTCCCACCTCAGCTGTAGATCTCTGCAGTTCATCCAGAGTGATCATGGGCCTCTTGGCTGCATCTCTGATCAGTCTTCTCCTTGTATGAGCTGAAAGTTTAGAGGGACGGCCAGGTCTTGGTAGATTTGCAGTGGTCTGATACTCCTTCCATTTCAATATTATCGCTTGCACAGTGCTCCTTGGGATGTTTAAAGCTTGGGAAATCTTTTTGTATCCAAATCCGGCTTTAAACTTCTTCACAACAGTATCTCGGACCTACCTGGTGTGTTCCTTGTTCTTCATGATGCTCTCTGCTCTTTTAACAGACCTCTGAGACTATCACAGTGCAGGTGCATTTATACGGAGACTTGATTACACACAGGTGGATTGTATTTATCATCATTAGTCATTTAGGTCAACATTGGATCATTCAGAGATCCTCACTGAACTTCTGGAGAGAGTTTGCTGCAATGAAAGTAAAGGGGCTGAATAATTTTGCATGCCCAATTTTTCCATTTTTGATTTGTTAAAAAAGTTTGAAATATCCAATAAATGTTGTTCCACTTCACGATTGTGTCCCACTTGTTGTTGATTCTTCACAAAAAAATACAGTTTTCTATCTTTATGTTTGAAGCCTGAAATGTGGCAAAAGGTCGCAAAGTTCAAGGGGGCCGAATACTTTCGCAAGGCACTGTATATGACTTGGCTCTGACCGCCGTTGTTCTCTAGTGTAACCATTATTTCCTTCCCCCTCAGGTATATGACTTGGCTCTGACCGTCGTTGTTCTCTAGTGTAACCATTACTTCCTTCCCCCTCAGGTATATGACTTGGCTCTGACCGCCGTTGTTCTCTAGTGTAACCATTTTTTCCTTCCCCCTCAGGTATATGACTTGGCTCTGACCGCCGTTGTTCTCTAGTGTAACCATTATTTCCTTCCCCCTTAGGTATATGACTTGGCTCTGACCGCCATCGTCTAAATGAAGTGGCCCAGCCATGCAATGTTCCTGGAAGGCAGTGATCCTGCTGGCCTTGGCCTCCATCGCCATCCAGTACACCGCCATCCGGACTCTCACCTCCAAGCCCTTCCAGCTTTGCCCCGTGCCAAGCCCCCAGAACTGTGGCCTCCTGGGAGGCCCCGAGACAGAGTCCCCCATAGAGGGGCGGGCCGGCTGCGACGACTACCCCTACTTCAGCTTCAACGCCTCCCGTAAGACCCACATCATGGTGCTGGCTACAACGCGCAGCGGCTCCTCCTTCGTGGGCCAGCTGCTCAACCAGCATGCTGACATCTTCTACCTATTCGAGCCCCTCTACCATGTCCAGACCACTCTGATCCCTCGGCTATCTCACAGCCGCAACGCAGCCGACCGCAGGGTGATGCTGGGTGCCAGTCGCGATCTCCTGCGGAGCCTCTACGGCTGTGACCTCTACTTCCTAGAGAGTTACATTAAGCCGGCGCCGGCCAACCACACCACGGACAAGCTGTTCCGTAGAGGGGCCAGCCGGGCGCTATGCTCACTGCCCGTGTGTGATGCCTTTGGACCCACCGACACCAATGTAGAGGAGGGTGACTGCGTCAAGAAGTGTGCCTCCCTCAACATGACCCTGGCGGCCGATGCCTGCCGCGAGAAGCGGCATGTGGCGATCAAGGTTGTGCGTGTGCCGGAGATCGGGGACCTGCGGGCGCTGGTGGAGGATCCACGGCTGAACATCAAGGTTATCCAGTTGGTGCGCGACCCTCGCGGGATCCTGTCGTCGCGGATCGAGACTTTCCGGGACACCTACCGTCTGTGGAGGATCTGGAGGGCCACAGGGCGGAGGCCCTACAACCTGGACCTCAGCCAGCTGACAGTGGTTTGTGAGGACTTCCTCGGCTCTGTGTCCACAGGACTCAGCCACCCCCACTGGCTCAAAGGGAAGTATATGCTGGTGCGTTACGAGGATCTGTCCAGGAACCCTCTGCTGAAGACCATGGAGATATATGACTTCCTGGGTCTGCCAATGGACAAGAGCGTGGAGGAGTGGATACAGACCAACACTAGGGGCAGCACCGAGCTGTCGGCTAAACACAAGTACGGTACAGTGAGGGACTCAGCGGCCAACGCCGAGAGCTGGCGCTTGAAACTGTCCTACGACATGGTGGAGTACACGCAGGCCACGTGTCACAAGGTTCTACATCAGCTGGGCTATAAGGCAGTAAAGTCAGCTGAGGAACTGAAAAACATGTCGCTCTCACTCGTGCAGGACAAAACTTATGTACCTTTTTCCTAACAAAGATAGTTCCCGGGTGACTTTTTTTTTGATATATTTATAAATGTTGCCTTATCATTTTCATGGGTTATGTTTGTGTTTTTGTCTTTGATTTCAAATTTGCACTACAACTTAAGAGTTCTTAAAGTCATCTGAGGGTGGGAGTTCACTTGTTGGTTTAGGAACAGCACAAAATGTTTGATTTAAAGAAAAACTAGAGATAAACACACCAGTTTACAAATGTAAATTCAACTCCCGAGGATTTCATAATGAAGACCATTGACTTTTTCTTTCAGCCGTCTGAACTAAATGCAAAGCACCGTCCTCATAGATTCCCTGTATGCCAGCTGTTGCATCAACACACACAGTGAATGTTGCCATTCCCTCTAAGGGGTGACTGAGTCCGCGTTGCAGGAAGACAACAGACTTTTATAGGACTGGACAACATTGGACTGGACAAGACCAACTGTGCAATAAATAGTGAATGTTGCACTCAACCTTTACCAGGATCGTCTTTCTGTCAAGGGGAACGGGGAATACTGGTGACAGGGTGTTACACAACGCAGGGTAATAGCCCACGATACCTACACACCCCCCCGAGTAAAGGGCTTAAATCCCACAGGAAGTGGTATGAATGTTTCATCACAGCATCAGGCGTTCAGGGTCTCTAAGCATCTGTTCCTAACAAAGTCATGAATACCCAGCATCCATAGCAGGAACAAGAGGAAATGGTACAATTGAGTCCATGGGGGGGGGTGTTTTTTCCATTGGTGACCAATAAACAGCACTTCCGAAACATTCCTAAACCCAGTCAGAGGTAAAGGCATTAGCGTTACATCACACCCCTTGTCACCGCAGTATCTGGGGCAGATTTGTATAAGCATTTTCCTCAATGGAATGTTAGCATCTGTTGAGAGGGATTAAAACGTAGAACGTTAAAGGTGAAACAAAACAGAGAATTATTATGAATTGAAGACATATTTTCATCTTGTGTTTTTAAGCATCGTCTTCCATTCCTTTCAGAGAAAACTGCAAGCAAATCACTCATGACCAAATCTAAATCTGACTCCCTTGGCTCTTTAATGTATTTAGAAACAATGCTATACTGAATAGTGAAGGGTGTGAATGCCCAGGTCAAAGTGAAGTTTAGGGACAGTGTCGACTGTGATTTCTATCCGTTTACCCAGAACAGATAACGCTGTATATGGGAATTCACACACTCTGTGGCTCATCAGTATTGGTGGCTGGGCGTCCATTGAGATGCAGAACACAAGGCTGTGATCCTACTCTGTTCCGGGGATGGAAGCACACTCTCCCACTCTCGCTCTCTCTCCCACTCTCTGTCGCTCTCTCTCTCTCACTCTCCCACTCTCTGTCTCCCTCTACCACTCTCTGTCTCCCTCTCTCACTCTCTGTCGCTCTCTCTCTGTCTCACTCTCCCGCTCTCTGTATCACTCTCCCTCTCTCGCTCTCTGTCTCACTCTCCCACTCTCACTCTCTGTATCACTCTCCCACTCTCACTCTCTGTATCACTCTCGCTCTCTGTCTCCCTCTCCCACTCTCTGTTGCTCTCTCTCTGTCTCCCTCTCCCACTCTCTGTCGCTCTCTGTCTCCCTCTCCCACTCTCTGTCGCTCTCTGTCTCCCTCTCTGTCTCCCTCTCCCACTCTCTGTCGCTCTCTGTCTCCCTCTCCCACTCTCTCTCGCTCTCTGTCTCCCTCTCCCACTCTCTGTCGCTCTCTCTCTGTCTCACTCTCCCACTCTCACTCTCTGTATCACTTTCCCACTCTATCATTGTCTCACTCTCTCTGTCTCATTCTCCCACTCTCCCACTCCCGCTCTCTCGCTCTCTGTCTCACTCTCCCACTCTCCCTCACTCTCGCTCTCTCTCCCACTCTCCATCACTCTGTCTCTGTTTCCCACTCTCTCTCCTTCTCTCTCTCATTCTCACTCTCACTCACTCTCTCCCTTTATCTCTCTCTGTCTCTCTCTCTGTCTCCCTCACACAC
>NC_092172.1:40123556-40217080 GCF_045791955.1 Oncorhynchus clarkii lewisi | reverse complement strand
CACACACACACACACACACACACACACACACACACACACACACCCTCTGTTCTATTTCTCTCTCGGTCTCTTCCTGTATAGCTCCATCTCTCTATATACAGTGCCTTGCGAAAGTATTCGGCCCCCTTGAACTTTGCGACCTTTTGCCACATTTCAGGCTTCAAACATAAAGATATAAAACTGTATTTCTTGTGAAGAATCAACAACAAGTATGACACAATCATGAAGTGGAACGATATTTATTGGATATTTCAAACTTTTTTAACAAATCAAAAACTGAAAAATTGGGCGTGCAAAATTATTCAGCCCCCTTAAGTTAATACTTTGTAGCGCTACCTTTTGCTGCGATTACAGCTGTAAGTCGCTTGGGGTATGTCTCTATCAGTTTTGCACATCGAGAGACTGACATTTTTTCCCATTCCTCCTTGCAAAACAGCTCGAGCTCAGTGAGGTTGGATGGAGAGCATTTGTGAACAGCAGTTTTCAGTTCTTTCCACAGATTCTCGATTGGATTCAGGTCTGGACTTTGACTTGGCCATTCTAACACTTGGATATGTTTATTTTTGAACCATTCCATTGTAGATTTTGCTTTATTTTTTTGATCATTGTCTTGTTGGAAGACAAATCTCCGTCCCAGTCTCAGGTCTTTTGCAGACTCCATCAGGTTTTCTTCCAGAATGGTCCTGTATTTGGCTCCAAACCATCTTCCCATCAATTTTAACCATCTTCCCTGTCCCTGCTGAAGAAAAGCAGGCCCAAACCATGATGCTGCCACCACCATGTTTGACAGTGGGGATGGTGTGTTCAGCTGTGTTGCTTTTACGCCAAACATAACGTTTTGCATTGTTGCCAAAAAGTTCAATTTTGGTTTCATCTGACCAGAGCACCTTCTTCCACATGTTTGGTGTGTCTCCCAGGTGGCTTGTGGCAAACTTTAAACAACACTTTTTATGGATATATTTAAGAAATGGCTTTCTTCTTGCCACTCTTCCATAAAGGCCAGATTTGTGCAATATACGACTGATTGTTGTCCTATGGACAGAGTCTCCCACCTCAGCTGTAGATATCTGCAGTTCATCCAGAGTGATCATGGGCCTCTTGGCTGCATCTCTGATCAGTCTTCTCCTTGTATGAGCTGAAAGTTTAGAGGGACGGCCAGGTCTTGGTAGATTTGCAGTGGTCTGATACTCCTTCCATTTTAATATTATCGCTTGCACAGTGCTCCTTGGGATGTTTAAAGCTTGGGAAATCTTTTTGTATCCAAATCCGGCTTTAAACTTCTTCACAACAGTATCTCGGACCTGCCTGGTGTGTTCCTTGTTCTTCATGATGCTCTCTGCGCTTTTAATGGACCTCTGAGATTATCACAGTGCAGGTGCATTTATACGGAAACTTGATTACACACAGGTGCATTGTATTTATCATCATTAGTCATTTAGGTCAACATTGGATCATTCAGAGATCCTCACTGAACTTCTGGAGAGAGTTTGCTGCACTGAAAGTAAAGGGGCTGAATAATTTTGCACGCCCAATTTTTCAGTTTTTGATTTGTTAAAACAGTTTAAAATATCCAATAAATATCGTTCCACTTCCTAATTGTGTCCCACTTGTTGTTGATTCTTCACAAAAAAATACAGTTTTATATCTTTATGTTTGAAGCCTGAAATGTGGCAAAAGGTTGCAAAGTTCAAGGGGGCCGAATACTTTCGCAAGGCACTGTATTTCCCTTTATCAGTCTTCTACTGACTTTTACTTTCTCTTTCCATCTCCCTCCCACTTTCTCACACAGCAGTCCCATGAGACTCTTGTGTTCCTCTACACAGCTTATTCTCTCCATCTCCCTCCCACTTTCTCACACAGCAGTCCCAGGAGACTCATGTGTTCCTCTACACAGCTTATTCTCTCCATCTCCCTCCCACTGTCTCACACAGCAGTCCCAGGAGACTTGAGTTTCTCTATACAGCTTATTATCTCTCTTCCTATAGTTTCTCTCTCCTCGAAGTACATATGGTTTCTATTTTCTTAAATTATTGACTGATTTCTACTGGAAATATTCCGCATCTATTTGAAGTGGTGGGAAAGCTTTTCGAGTGTCTCCGAGTGTGTGTGTGTGTGTGTGTGTGTGTGTGTGTGTGTGTGTGTGTGTGTGTGTGTGTGTGTGTGTGTGTGTGTGTGTGTGTGTGTGCACCAAAATTACACAAGCTGACCCTTGACCTGCCCGTCAAGCAAAAAACAAGACATGGTTATCCTCCTACATAGTCTTGATACTGTATACAATATTTTCTCCACAGCATCTCGAATAGCCTAACCAAATCAGATGCTGGCAATGATCAAACAAACTTCTTTATTTTACTGTTGAAGCAGATTATGATTACGCCTGCCCTATTTTCTTTGAGCAGAAACTGCTGGGATAGGCGTATTAATACGCCTGACCTTAGCCCAGAGTTCAGGGCCTGCTCTCCATGTGTTCTGCGCCATGCGTGAGCTACTGAGCCGTCGTGATGTTTATTGTGTCCCTGGGCAGAACATATGGCTCACAAACCCACTAAAAGAGAATAGACCAAATCCCTTCACGGCTTTCATTCCTATCCACACTTAATTCTATCCAATATGAGGCACTTGAAGGCCCCGTATATAAGCACTGGCTGTGACTGTGAAGTGATCAGCTCAGCTGCCATGGGGCTTTGCTCGGTGTACTGTGTACAATACATCGCCTGGGGGTGAATGCTCGTCGCCACTCCTAAGGGAGACTTTGGTCGTGTGGCCTTGTGTACTAGCAAAAAGTTAAAAGCATGAGTTTACTCACAGGCCTTGTGTCCTCCTCAGATGGAGGAGAGAGAACTACGGCACGGGGAAGCTCTCTACAAAGGAGGGATACCAGATGTACATCCTTTATTCTAGAAGGATTTTCAATATTGTATAACCAGGTGCACAAACATGGCGAGTTTGGGGGATTGTGGTGCAGTGAAGGAGACATTCTGTAGGCTACTCCTGAGTTTTGGGAACGTTCACCATCATCTTCAACAGCCGAGTTTACCTGTTGACTGATGACATGTACAACCGATGGCGAGGCACTGACAGTTCCCGCTGCAATGCCGTGCTTTGTGCAGCCATGCGTCACACACGTGTCTACGCTTGTCATAATTACACATGATAACATCATCGGAATGTTCCTCAATCCAACATTATATCTAGTGTCCAGTCCACTCCAATAGAGTCTTTATATCTCATGGTCTAGCAAGGGTAGTTGTCCCGCGGTTAGAGCAATGTAGCTTTCCAGTCAGACAATAAAGTGTTTGTGTGTGTGTGTGTGTGTGTGTGTGTGTGTGTGTGTGTGTGTGTGTGTGTGTGTGTGTGTGTGTGTGTGTGTGTGTGTGTGTGTGTGTGTGTACATGTCTGTGTCTGTGCAGCCGGAATGATTGATTCTGCTGCTCCGCTGACTCCTGAGTGTCTGCTGTGCTATATCCTAACTTGTCCTCACGCTGTGAGTGTCCTACAGCAATGATCACCAACCTTTTCAACCAAGTCAAGATCACTTTCTGAATCAAGATCACTTTCTGAATCCAGATCCCTTTCTGAGTCAAGATCACTTTCTGAGTCCAGATCGCTTTCTGAATCCAGATCACTTTCTGAGTCAAGGTCACTTTCTGAGTCAAGATCACTTTCTGAATCCAGATCACTTTCTGAGTCAAGGTCACTTTCTGAGTCCAGATCACTTTCTGAATCCAGATCACTTTCTGAGTCAAGATCACTTTCTGAGTCAAGATCACTTTCTGAGTCCAGATCACTTTCTGAATCAAAATGCAAGCCGAGATCTACCCCTCAGACTTTATTTAAATATAAGCCTATGCAACATTAACCAATTATAAACTGTTCTGTAGCAATGAGGTTTGTGCAGTAGTATATAAGGTATAGGCCCAATACATTATCACTGCATATTGGATATGCTTGAATTGTCCTGCCAATGTTGTTCTTCTCAGATCATTTTGAAATTATATTGTTTAAATGTAGCTCTATGATCACACTGGTAATAGATCATTTGTTGTATTACTTGTGATTCACAGCTGAGTGAGAATAATCATGAGCTTTTTTTTTACTAGACTGATGGCCTTCATCTGTCTGAGGGAAGGGAGGGAGCAGCTGTGAGGCTGCCTCTTACCCGACTCACCGTCCCCCCTCCCTCCCTCCCTCCCTCCCTCCCTCCGCTGAGAAATAGGGGACACAGTCTTCCAGCTGATGGGGAAACTCATGCACCAGTTCATGTTGTTAATCCCATGACCAGAGAAAGTGAAATATTCCTTGATATTAAAAAAGAGACAAGGTGCTAATAATAGCAACTCAAGCTTATGGGAAACACTTTTCTATACTCCATTACAGCTCAGTGCTGGTTGTAGCGTGAGTGGAAGTAGGGATAACGGCCATTTTATGGCTATAATTGTGTTGAACAAAGTGTTGACAGTGATGAATAACAACTTCAACATGAACTCACTCAAAAAAAAACAACAGTTCTTTGCTCTATTGGTTGAGTCTCTCTCTAGTCGTGGTTTTAAACGTTTTGAAATCTTAAATTTTTAAATGAGCTATCTGATTGGCCAGGTGAAGTTCTACCTTCAGACTCAGAAAATGGTTGAAAACAGTGAGACTTTGCCTTCCCGGAGCTAGGACTGCTGAATCAAGTGCATCTACCCCCATTTCCTGCAGCAACAGGAAATGGGAATTATTATACGGATTATAATTCATGGACATTTTTATTAAGGTTTAGTAGGGGCTGATACATTTTTAGTAAGGTTTAGTAGGGGCTGATACATTTTTAGTAAGGTTTAGTAGGGGCTGATACATTTTTAGTAAGGTTTAGTAGGGGCTGATACATTTTTAGTAAGGTTTAGTAGGGGCTGATACATTTTTAGTAAGGTTTAGTAGGGGCTGATACATTTTTAGTAAGGTTTAGTAGGGGATGATACATTATTAGTAAGGTTTAGTAGGGGCTGATACATTTTTAATAAGGTTTAGTAGGGGATGATACATTTTTAGTAAGGTTTAGTAGGGGATGATACATTATTAGTAAGGTTTAGTAGGGGCTGATACATTTTTAATAAGGTTTAGTAGGGGATGATACATTTTTAGTAAGGTTTAGTAGGGGCTGATACATTATTAGTAAGGTTTAGTAGGGGCTGATACATTTTTAGTAAGGTTTAGTAGGGGCTGATACATTTTTCATTAGGGCAAATCAAGTCTGACATTCTAAAGGGTAAATTACAAACTTGAGAAGCCTTTTTAAACCTCGAATACACTACAAGTTTGCGATTTCTTGCTGTGCAGGAAAATTCTCAGCAACAAAAGAGTGATCAAATGAATGTCCTACATCTGTGTTCAAATGGACCAGTTAAAATAACATGCCACAGGGGTTTTCGCATTTAAGATGATTGCTTAACTATTTTTATGACTCCTGCAACATTGTTGGTGTGGTGTTGATGGAGGGGGGAAACCGGCATTGAGAGTAGCTTTATAGGAGTAGTAACCCTACTAATACAAGGAACTAGGGGAAAAGTATTGTCTAAGCAACAACACAAAGAACTGTACCTGTTGTATCAGTGTGTTATTGCAGCACCAGTACTTACCCCAGTAAACCAAGAACATCCCTAAGACATTACATAATATCCTCTCGTAATAAGTTCTAGTTCAGTTAGTTTACCATAAAGTTCCTTAATTAAACAATTTCATAAAAAAAAAAACGTTTTTACTATCAAAATGCAGTTTCAAATAAAACCTTTTTCAAGTCATAAATCCTAGGAAGGTTGTGGTCCATAAAATATTGATTAAAACATTGTGCCGAACAGCCGGTATAAAACACACAGGCCAAGGAAAGTCTAAGGCCTAGATTCAATCAGATCGAGCTTACGCCCCCAAAGCTGATGTTTTGGCAGTGTCAGAGGGTGTCAGCTGCTTTTGTGATCATTGTCACGAAGCCACACTTGTCCCACTGGCGTTAGAAGTTCAGAGGGAGGAAGTGGAAGTGATATAGAAATAATGACACTGAAATGATCAGGAATCAAGGTAAGTACAGACTGTGTGAAGTAACAGTGTTTATTGTAACAACAGTGGCAGGCAGGCTCAGGGTCAGAGACAGGCAGTGGTCGGTCGGGTACAGAGTCAGGACAGGCAGAGTGGTCAGGAGGGCGGGTACAGGCAGACGGGTCAGACGGGCGGGTACAGGGTCAGGACAGGCAGTGGTCAGGCAGGCGGGTACAGGCAGACTGGTCAGACGGGCGGGTACAGGGTCAGGACAGGCAGACTGGTCAGGCGGGCGGGTACAGGGTCAGGACAGGCAGATTGGTCAGACGGGCAGGTACAGGGTCAGGACAGGCAGGTACAGGGTCAGGCGCGCAGGTACAGGGTCAAAAAACCAGGAGGCCGAGAAAAAGAGAGGCTGGGGAAAATACAGGAGCTGACAGGACAACCCTGGTAAACTTGACAAACAAGATGAACTGGCACAGACAGACAGAAAACACCGGTATAAATACCAAGGAGAAAATGGGGAAGATGGGCGACATCTGGAGGAGGGTGGAAACAATCACAAAGACAGGTGAAACAGATCAGGGCGTGACAGAAATTGAAAAATTATTAAACAAAATATAGGATTTCTATCATTGTGATGGAGGTGTAGATTACATCTGTCATCCTAATGGAGGTGTAGATTACATCTATCATCCTAATGGAGGTGTAGATTACATCTGTCATCCTAACGGAGGTGTAGATTACATCTATCATCCTAATGGAGGTGTAGATTACATCTATCATCCTAATGGAGGTGTAGATTACATTTGCCATCCTAATGGAGGTGTAGATCACATCTATCATCCAGTAGAGGTGTAGATTACAGCTCACATTCCAGTGTTTGAACAAGGCTGCATGGGATTTATTTTAATGTGAATCCGTTCAGCCAATAGCAATGTCCGCTTTAGATATAGCGCCAGGAGCCGCTTGTGGATTTGATTGCTCTAACACGGCCCCAGCTGCGGACGCCGTAAATACATAAACCTTGCGGATTTCGGGCTAAAGCAGATCTGATTGAATCAAGTGCTTGTCCTGTGTTCAAATTTGTGTTCCACTAATGCACACTCACAGGTTCCTTCCTCTGTCCTGAAAGAACCTTGTTTTCTGCTCTGAAGAGAGGCCCCCTTAACCGTGAATAACCCTAGTCTATTTTTCACCAGAGAGAGATGGAGAAAACACTGTGAGTAAAAGCTCCATGTGTTAGCAGTGTGACTGTAATCTGTGGTGTGTGTGTGTGTGTGTTTATATGTTAAAATAGGTATGCTAACACAGAAAGGGTTGGCATGGAAACTGTCCCTCTGTAGGTTTAAACTGGGATCAGAGACTAATGCTGGCAAGCACAGTGTAGCTGAACACATACACACTTTTGGAGCCATTGATGCGTGTGTGTGTGTGTGTGTGTGTGTGTGTGTGTGTGTGTGTGTGTGTGTGTGTGTGTGTGTGTGATTGCGTGTGTGTGATTGTGTGTGTGTGTGTGTGTGATTGTGTGTGTGTGTGTGTGTGTGTGTGTGTGTGTGTGTGTGTGTGTGTGTGATTGCGTGTGTGTGATTGCGTGTGTGTGTGTGATTGCATGTGTGTGTGTGTGTGTGTGTGTGTGTGTGTGTCTGTCTGTCCAGGGAAACATAGAGACACAGAGCCTGGTCAGTGCAGCCGTTACGTCACTGTGGTGAGCTGTGGTTGTCTGTCTGTCCAGGGAAACATAGAGACACAGAGCCTGGTCAGTGCAGCCGTTACGTCACTGTGGTGAGCTGTGGTTGTCTGTCTGTCCAGGGAAACATAGAGACACAGAGCCTGGTCAGTGCAGCCGTTACGTCACTGTGGTGAGCTGTGGTTGTCTGTCTGTCCAGGGAAACATAGAGACACAGAGCCTGGTCAGTGCAGCCGTTACGTCACTGTGGTGAGCTGTGGTTGTCTGTCTGTCCAGGGAAACATAGAGACACAGAGCCTGGTCAGTGCAGCCGTTACGTCACTGTGGTGAGCTGTGGTTGTCTGTCTGTCCAGGGAAACATAGAGACACAGAGCCTGGTCAGTGCAGCCGTTACGTCACTGTGGTGAGCTGTGGTTGTCTGTCTGTCCAGGGAAACATAGAGACACAGAGCCTGGTCAGTGCAGCCGTTACGTCACTGTGGTGAGCTGTGGTTGTCTGTCTGTCCAGGGAAACATAGAGACACAGAGCCTGGTCAGTGCAGCCGTTACGTCACTGTGGTGAGCTGTGGCCATCTCACTCTGACGCCATTTGATCAAATTCCCCATGGCAGGAATGTAATTGTACAATGGGATACACACAGACAGATAGACAGACACACACACACACACACATGATTGGCCTGCATATGTGGCAAAGCAATCATGAATACGTTCTGGGAACATGAAAATACAGCAATTAAAATGAACACACAGCTAGTGTAGTCACAGCATAGTCCAATAGCCACGGTGGGCTACATGAACACACAGCTAGTGTAGTCACAGCATAGTCCAATAGCTACGGTAGGCTACATGAACACACAGCTAGTGTAGTCACAGCATAGTCCAATAGCCACGGTAGGCTACATGAACACACAGCTAGTGTAGTCACAGCATAGTCCAATAGCTACGGTAGGCTACATGAACACACAGCTAGTGTAGTCACAGCATAGTCCAATAGCTACGGTAGGCTACATGAACACACAGCTAGTGTAGTCACAGCATAGTCCAATAGCTACGGTAGGCTACATGAACACACAGCTAGTGTAGTCACAGCATAGTCCAATAGCTACGGTAGGCTACATGAACACACAGCTAGTGTAGTCACAGCATAGTCCAATAGCTACGGTAGGCTACATGAACACACAGCTAGTGTAGTCACAGCATAGTCCACTAGCTACGGTAGGCTACATGAACACACAGCTAGTGTAGTCACAGCATAGTCCAATAGCTACAGTAGGCTACATGAACACACAGCTAGTGTAGTCACAGCATAGTCCAATAGCTACGGTAGGCTATAGTGAACACACAGCTAGTGTAGTCACAGCATAGTCCAATAGCTACGGTAGGCTACATGAACACACAGCTAGTGTAGTCACAGCATAGTCCAATAGCTACGGTAGGCTATAGTGAACACACAGCTAGTGTAGTCACAGCATAGTCCAATAGCTACGGTAGGCTACATGAACACACAGCTAGTGTAGTCACAGCATAGTCCAATAGCTACGGTAGGCTACATGAACACACAGCTAGTGTAGTCACAACACAGTCCAATAGCTACGGTAGGCTACATGAACACACAGCTAGTGTATGGGTGGGGCCACAGTGTCTCCTGACCCATCCTGTCTCAGCCTCCAGTATTTATGCTGCAGTAGTTTATGTGTCGGGGGGCTAGGGTCAGTTTGTTATATCTGGAGTACTTCTCCTGTCCTATTCGGTGTCCTGTGTGAATCTAAGTGTGCGTTCTCTAATTCTCTCCTTCTCTCTTTCTTTCTCTCTCTCGGAGGACCTGAGCCCTAGGACCATGCCCCAGGACTACCTGACATGATGACTCCTTGCCGTCCCCAGTCCACCTGGCCGTGCTGCTGCTCCAGTTTCAACTGTTCTGCCTTATTATTATTCGACCATGCTGGTCATTTATGAACATTTGAACATCTTGGCCATGTTCTGTTATAATCTCCACCCGGCACAGCCAGAAGAGAACTGGCCATCCCACATATGCTCTCTCTAATTCTCTCTTTCTTTCTCTCTCTCGGAGGACCTGAGCGCTAGGACCATGCCCCAGGAATACCTGACATGATGACTCCTTGCTGTCCCCAGTCCACCTGACTGTGCTGCTGCTCCAGTTTCAACTGTTCTGCCTTATTATTATTCGACCATGCTGGTCATTTATGAACATTTGAACATCTTGGCCATGTTCTGTTATAATCTCCACCCGGCACAGCCAGAAGAGGACCGGCCACCCCACATAGCCTGGTTCCTCTCTAGGTTTCTTCCTAGGTTTTGGCCTTTCTAGGGAGTTTTTCCTAGCCACCATGCTTCTACACCTGCATTGCTTGCTGTTTGGGGTTTTAGGCTGGGTTTCTGTACAGCACTTTGAGATATCAGCTGATGTACGAAGGGCTATATAAATAAATTTGATTTGATTTGATTTGTGTAGTCACAGCATAGTCCAATAGCTACGGTAGGCTACATGAACACACAGCTAGTGTAGTCACAGCATAGTCCAATAGCTACGGTAGGCTACATGAACACACAGCTAGTGTAGTCACAGCATAGTCCAATAGCCACGGTGTAGGCTACATGAACACACAGCTAGTGTAGTCACAGCATAGTCCAATAGCTACGGTAGGCTACATGAACACACAGCTAGTGTAGTCACAGCATAGTCCAATAGCTACGGTAGGCTACATGAACACAAAGCAGTCAATCATATGGTGTTTCTATCACATCTCCCCTCAATCTAACAGTCAGTGTCCTCTCATTAATCAAAACACAGTCAGCGTTAGGAACCTATGAATGTGTTGTGAACTCAACCTCCTGAGAGTCCTCAACACTAGTGTTGGTGTTATGAGCAGAGACCTGAACTCCCCCATGTGTCAGCTTGGTCACTCCCACACACCTTCTGCTTCTGTCAGTGGGAGGGTAGAGCTTCATCTCTCCTCTCCTCTCCCTTCCACATGGCTGTCATCCATTCTGTCAGTTGGAGGGTTCTGGTTTGGTGGAGTGACATCTCTCCTCTCCTATCTCTTCCATACAGATGTCATCCATTCTGTCAGTGGGAGGGTTCTGGTTTGGTCGAGTGACATCTCTCTTCTCCCTTCCACATGGCTGTCCTCCATTCTGTCAGTTGGAGGGTTCTGGTTTGGTGGAGTGACATCTCTCTTCTCCTATCCCTTCCACATGGCTGTCATCCATTCTGTTAGTTGGAGGGTTCTGGTTTGGTGGAGTGACATCTCTCCTCTCCTATCCCTTCCATACAGATGTCATCCATTCTGTCAGTGGGAGGGTTCTGGTTTGGTGGAGTGACATCTCTCTTCTCCCTTCCACATGGCTGTCCTCCATTCTGTTAGTGGGAGGGTTCTGGTTTGGTGGAGTGACATCTCTCTTCTTCCTTCCACATGGCTGTCCTCCATTCTGTCAGTGGGAGGGTTCTGGTGTGGTGGAGTGACATCTCTCTTCTCCCTTCCACATGGCTGTCCTCCATTCTGTCAGTGGGAGGGTTCTGGTTTGGTGGAGTGACATCTCTCTTCTCCTATCCCTTCCACATGGCTGTCCTCCATTCTGTCAGTGGGAGGGTTCTGGTTTGGTGGAGTGACATCTCTCTTCTCCCTTCCACATGGCTGTCATCCATTCTGTTAGTGGGAGGGTTCTGGTGTGGTGGAGTGACATCTCTCTTCTCCCTTCCACATGGCTGTCCTCCATTCTGTTAGTGGGAGGGTTCTGGTTTGGTGGAGTGACATCTCTCTTCTCCCTTCCACATGGCTGTCCTCCATTCTGTTAGTGGGAGGGTTCTGGTTTGGTGGAGTGACATCTCTCCTCTCCTATCCCTTCCACATGGCTGTCATCCATTCTGTCAGTGGGAGGGTTCTGGTTTGGTGGAGTGACATCTCTCTTCTTCCTTCCACATGGCTGTCATCCATTCTGTCAGTTGGAGGGTTCTGGTTTGGTGGAGTGACATCTCTCTTCTCCTATCCCTTCCATACAGATGTCATCCATTCTGTCAGTGGGAGGGTTCTGGTTTGGTGGAGTGACATCTCTCTTCTTCCTTCCACATGGCTGTCATCCATTCTGTCAGTGGGAGGGTTCTGGTATGGTGGAGTGACATCTCTCTTCTCCCTTCCACATGGCTGTCATCCATTCTGTCAGTGGGAGGGTTCTGGTTTGGTGGAATGACATCTCTCCTCTCTCAACACGGCTGTCAGGCCATTCTCTCCTTTTTATTAGTTAGTAGGAGTCTCTCTCTCTCACTTGGGAGAATAGGGAGGCAATCAAGAAGAAGAAGAAGGAGAGGGGGAAGGAGGTTAAGGTGTAACAGGGAGCCACAAATACATATCTCCTCTTCTTCCCTTGCTTTCCCCCCTCTCTCACCCCTCTCTTTCCACCCCCTCTTTCTTCCCACCCTCTCTGTCCCCCTCTCCTTCCACCCCTCTCTTTCCACCCCATCTCTTTTCCCCCACTACCCCCTCTCTTTCCACTCCCCTCTCTTTTCCCCCTCTACCCCCTCTTTCCACTCCCCCCTCTTTTCCCCCTCTACCCCTTCTTTTTCCACTCCCCTCTCTTTTCCCCCTCTACCCCCTCTCTTTCCAACCCCCTCTCTTTGCCCCCTCTACCTCTTCTCTTTCCCCCCTCTACCCCCTCTCTTTCCACTCCCCTCTCTTTTCCCCCTCTACCTCTTCTCTTCCCCCCCTCTCTTTCACGCTCCTCTTATGGTGTAATAAGAGGAGCGTGAAATATGTCTTCCGCTCCTTTTTGACAGGAAGAGGGAGGGGCAGTCCCAAGGCTTGCGAGACACAAAGAAATGACATACAGATGTAGGATCTTAATTTGAGCCAGTTTGCTACAGCAGGAAAATAATCCTGCAGCAACAGGAAATGTGAATTATTGTGTGGATTAGAATTAATGGATATTTTTTGTAGGGGTGTTCCATGTGTTGTTAGGGCAAATCAAGTCTGACATTTTTGAGTGGGAAAAAAAGCCTTTATATACCTTGAATACACTACAAATGTGCATTTCCGGTATCTGTAGGTCCCAGACCATTATCCCGACAGGATGGAACAAAGGAGAGACCCAGTTCAAATACCCTAAAAAGGCATCCTTACTTCCTCATTTTCCTTGAGATGTTCACTGCTCCACTGCTAAATGTAAATGATTGGATAAGAGAAACACCTCAAGGAGCTAGTAGGAAGGCAGGATGCAGTAAAGGGATTCATTTGGGTTCCTGGGTGGTGCAGCGGTCTAAGGCACTGCATCTCAGTGCTAGAGGCGTCACTACAGACCCTGGTTCAGTGGTCTAAGGGCCTGCATCTCAGTGCTAGAGGCGTCACTACAGACCCTGGTTCAGTGGTCTAAGGCCCTGCATCTCAGTGCTAGAGGCGTCCCTACAGACCCTGGTTCAGTGGTCTAAGGCCCTGCATCTCAGTGCTAGAGGCGTCACTACAGACCCTGGTTCAGTGGTCCAAGGCCCTGCATCTCAGTGCTAGAGGCGTCACTACAGACCCTGGTTAAGTGGTCTAAGGCCCTGCATCTCAGTGCTAGAGGCGTCACTACAGACCCTGGTTCAGTGGTCTAAGGCACTGCATCTCAGTGCTAGAGGTGTCACTACAGACCCTGGTTCAGTGGTCCAAGGCCCTGCATCTCAGTGCTAGAGGCGTCACTACAGACCCTGGTTCAGTGGTCTAAGGCACTGCATCTCAGTGCTAGAGGTGTCACTACAGACCCTGGTTCAGTGGTCTAAGGCACTGCATCTCAGTGCTAGAGGCGTCACTACAGACCCTGGTTCAGTGGTCTAAGGCACTGCATCTCAGTGCTAGAGGTGTCACTACAGACCCTGGTTCAGTGGTCTAAGGCACTGCATCTCAGTGCTAGAGGTGTCACTACAGACCCTGGTTCGATTCCGGGCTGCATCACAAACGGCGTGATTGGGAGTCCCACAGGGCGGCGCACAATTGGCCCAGCGTCATCTGGGTTAGAGTTTGGCCGGAGTAGGCCAATCATTGTAAATAAGAATTTGCCCTTAAATGACTTGTCTCGTTAAAGGTTAAATTAAAGAACAGGGCCGGGCCAAATAAAGAGAGAGCTGGTTGAGAGAAGACGTGAAAGGGGGAGAGTGAGAATGTATTATAGAAAAGGGAGGGAGAAAGAAGAGCAGTAAATGACGGACTGTAACTACCGAGGGGAAAGAGGGACAGGAAGAGGATGTTGTGAACTATAATTACCGTAATACAGTGATCAAAGCATTTAGGTGAAGAAAAGAGGTACATCTGCAATCATCACGGTTCTTTGCAACAAAAGGGCTCCAAAACCGACACCATCCACGACCCTCATTACCACCTCTGGTATGGTACAAGACGTAGAAGGTTCTAGAAACATGTTAAATGTTAACCAAACATAATGACACTTGATGGCTTCCTTGATTGGCAAGCACTGTTGTCGACGCTGTCTGAGCGCCTCAGGAGGAGCATTATCCACTGACTGAGCCACCGACGTCTCCTCCTAATTGTTGTTCCATTAAACTCCCCCGGGCCATGCGTCAGCATTTCCTTTGTGAGTTCTAATGCATTTTCTGCATGAAGACTTTAATGTACAATTAGACACCTACCTACACTGAACCCTTATGTAGCCAGAGGGTTGTTGTTATCTAAGGGGCGTGATTCCACTCACACAACTCTTGTTTGGTAGATGGATGAGGAGTGAGTTTGGGAGCGTTTTTAACTATCGTCACCTCCGCGTTCAAGCACTTCAACTTGGATGCTAATGCAATTACACAAGATAAGCTAAAATGGTACACCAATGAATTTAACAGGGACCTGGAAACAGTGTCTGAATTCCACCTACCTGGATTACTGTAAGTAATATGAAATGATTACTTTGTCCTCTCCCGCATCTCGTATATTCATTTAGTCTGACAGATGGAGCACTGCCTATCACACTAAGATCCAGGACACCTGGGAAGGAAAGGGATTCTTTGCTGGAGCATAGAACACAGTATGGACAAATACAGAAAAGATCTGTCACACCCTGACCATAGTTTGCTTTGTATGTTTCTATGTTTTGTTTGGTCAGGGTGTGATCTGAGTGGGCATTCTATGTTGGATGTCTAGTTTGTCTGTTTCTGTGTTTGGGCCTGATATGGTTCTCAATCAGAGGCAAGTGTTAGTCATTGTCTCTGATTGGGAACCATATTTAGGTAGCCTGTTTTGTGTTGGGTTTTGTGGGTGGTTGTTTTATGCACCAGTTAGGACTGTTACGGTTTTCACGTTTATTATTTTGTATTCTGTTCATGTTTAGTTCTCTTATTAAAAAAAACCATGAGCTATAACCACGCTGCGTTTTGGTCCGCCTCTCCTTCCCAGGAAGAAAACCGTGACAAGAGCAAGCACAAGACTTTACAGGGACACTCAGAAAGATGACATCATCGTACAGAGTGGGGGCAACTTCCTAGTTACAGACATTAGAAACTATAGAACTCTTCCTGATTTGTCCTTTGACATACCCACACTGGGAAGAGCCAATAGTAATTAATTGATTTTTTTTTTTAAAGCAGGAAGTCAAGCCATTGTTGTGGGATGATGTCATATCACCTTTAACAGGTTCAACTGTGATTGAATTAGCTCCATGAAAAGGCCATGGGAACTACAGCTATGATCAGTTCATTTCTAAAACACAGTGCCTATAGAAAGTCCACACTACCATGACGTTTTGTTCCACATTTTAGTTGAGTTACAAAGTGGGATTGAAACAGATTTAATTGTAATTTTTTGGGATCTACCAAAAATATTCCACAATGTCAAAGTGATATTGTAACGGTTCTCTTTAGGTGAAGGAGAAGCGGACCAAAATGCAGCGTGGTGGTTATTCATGTTTTTAATAAAGACAACTATATATGAATAGACTAAACAAAACAAGTGCAAACCTAAACAGTCCTATCTGGTGCAAACACAGAGACAGGAACAATCACCCACAAAACACTCAAAGAATATGGCTGCCTAAATATGGTTCCCAATCAGAGACAACGATAAACACCTGCCTCTGATTGAGAACCACTCCAGACAGCCATAGACTTACCTAGAAAACGCTACTAAGCCACAAACCCAATACCTAACAAAAACCCCAAGACAAAACACACCACATAAATAAACCTATGTTACACCCTGGCCTGACCAAAATAATAAAGAAAACACAAAATACTAAGACCAGGGTGTGACAGATATAGTCGTTGCATAAGTATTCACCCCCTTTGTTTAAGCAAATTCATTCAGAAGTAAACATCTGGCTTAACAGATCACATATACTGAATCAGTCTGTGTGAAATAATAGTGGTTAACATGATTTTGAATGACTACCACTTCCTCTGTCCCCCATACGTACATCTGTAATGTTCCTCAGTCAAGTATTGCATTTCAAGCACATATTCAATAGCAAGGAGCTATTTGAATGCCTCAAAAAGAAGGGCAGCGATTGGTAGATGTGTAACAATAACAAATCAGACATTGAATATAGCTTTAAGCATGGTCAAGTTAATAACGACGCTGTGGATGATGTATTAAACCACCCAGACACATCAACGATGCAGTCGTCCTTCTGAACTGAGCTGCAGGACAGGAAGGAAACTGCTCAGGGGCATCAACATTGGTGATTTTAAAACAGCCTCAGAGTTTAATGGCTGTGATGGGAGAAAACAGAGGATGGATCAACAACATGGTAGTGACTCCACAATAATGACCTAAATGACAGAGAGGATGGATCAACAACATGGTAGTGACTCCACAATAATGACCTAAATGAAACAGAGGATGGATCAACAACATGGTAGTGACTCCACAATAATGACCTAAATGACAGAGAGGATGGATCAACAACATGGTAGTGACTCCACAATAACGACCTAAATGACAGAGAGGATGGATCAACAACATGGTAGTGACTCCACAATAATGACCTAAATGACAGAGAGGATGGATCAACAACATGGTAGTGACTCCACAATAACGACCTAAATGACACAGAGGATGGATCAACAACATGGTAGTGACTCCACAATAACAACATGGTAGTGACTCCACAATAATGACCTAAATGAAACAGAGGATGGATCAACAACATGGTAGTGACTCCACAATAACGACCTAAATGACAGAGAGGATGGATCAACAACATGGTAGTGACTCCACAATAATGACCTAAATGACACAGAGGATGGATCAACAACATGGTAGTGACTCCACAATAACGACCTAAATGACAGAGAGGATGGATCCACAACATGGTAGTGACTCCACAATAACGACCTAAATGACACAGAGGATGGATCAACAACATGGTAGTGACTCCACAATAATGACCTAAATGACAGAGAGGATGGATCAACAACATGGTAGTGACTCCACAATAACGACCTAAATGACAGAGAGGATGGATCAACAACATGGTAGTGACTCCACAATAACGACCTAAATGACACAGAGGATGGATCAACAACATGGTAGTGACTCCACAATAACGACCTAAATGACAGAGAGGATGGATCAACAACATGGTAGTGACTCCACAATAACGACCTAAATGACAGAGAGGATGGATCAACAACATGGTAGTGACTCCACAATAACGACCTAAATGACACAGAGGATGGATCAACAACATGGTAGTGACTCCACAATAATGACCTGAATGACAGAGAGGATGGATCAACAACATGGTAGTGACTCCACAATAATGACCTAAATGACAGAGAGGATCGATCAACAACATGGTAGTGACTCCACAATAATGACCTAAATGACAGAGAGGATGGATCAACAACATGGTAGTGACTCCACAATAATGACCTAAATGACAGAGGATGGATCAACAACATGGTAGTGACTCCACAATAATGACCTAAATGACACAGAGGATGGATCAACAACATGGTAGTGACTCCACAATAATGACCTGAATGACAGAGAGGATGGATCAACAACATGGTAGTGACTCCACAATAATGACCTAAATGACAGAGAGGATGGATCAACAACATGGTAGTGACTCCACAATAATTACCTAAATGACAGGGTGAAAAGACGTCTACAAATATACAGAATTCTAATATTCCAAAACATGCATATATATTCAACAAGGCACTAAAGTAAAACTGTAAAAAGTGAATACTTATCTAATCAAGGTATATAAGTGTTTTATTATTCATTCATCTTAAAATATATATATACTATTTTTTTCCAGTTTGACATTAGAGTATTTTTGTAGATCGTTGACAAAAAAATGAAATACATTTTAATTCCACTTTGTAACACAATGTAACGGTTTTCTTGATGAGAAGGAGAGTCGGACCAAAATGCAGCATGTAGATTGCGATCCATGTTTTAATGAACAAACGTAAAACACGAATCAATGCAAACACTACAAAATAAAGAACGTGATGAACGTAACGAAAACCTAAAACAGCCTATCTGGTGAAAAACACATAGACAGGAACAATCACCCACAAACACACAGTGAAACCCAGGCTACCTAAATATGGTTCCCAATCAGAGACAATGACGAACACCTGCCTCTGATTGAGAACCATATCAGGCCGAACATAGAACTGGACAAACTAGACATGTAACATAGAATGCCCACTCAGATCACACCCTGACCAACCAAAACATAGAAAATACAAAGTAAACTATGGTCAGGGCGTGACAGTACCCCCCCCAAGGTGCGGACTCCGGCCGCAAAACCTGAACCTATAGGGGAGGGTCTGGGTGGGCATCTGTCCGCGGTGGCGGCTCTGGCGCTGGACGTGGACCCCACTCCATGACAGTTTTAATCCCCCTCCTAAACGTCCCTAAATAGGTTACCCACCACAATGATAACATGGGACAGAGGGACAGCTCGGGACAGAGGTAACTCGGGACAGATGGGTAGCTCAGCACTGAGAGGAAGCTCAGCACTGAGAAGAAGCTCAGCACTGAGAGGAAGCCCAGGCAGGTAGTAGAAACTACCAGAACCTGGCTGGCTGGCGGTTTCAGCAGATCCTGGTCGACTAGCAGATCTGGGAGAATCTGGTCGACTGGCGGATCTGAGAGAATCTGGTCGACTGGCGGATCTGGGAGAATCTGGTCGACTGGCGGATCTGGGAGAATCTGGTCGACTGGCGGATCTGGGAGAATCTGGTCGACTGGCAGATCTGGAAGAGTCTGGTCGACTGGCAGATCTGGAAGAGTCTGGACGACTGGCAGATCTGGAAGAGTCTGGACGACTGGCAGATCTGGAAGAGTCTGGACGACTGGCAGATCTGGAAGAGTCTGGTCGACTGGCAGATCTGGAAGAGTCTGGTCGACTGGCAGATCTGGAAGAGTCTGGTCGACTGGCAGATCTGGAAGAGTCTGGTCGACTGGCAGATCTGGAAGAGTCTGGACGACTGGCAGATCTGGAAGAGTCTGGACGACTGGCAGATCTGGAAGAGTCTGGACGACTGGCAGCTCTGGCTGCTCCATGCTGACTGGCTGCTCCATGATGACTGGTAGCTCTGGCTGCTCCATGCTGACTGGCTGCTCCATGCTGACTGGCAGCTCTGGCTGCTCCATGCTGACTGGCTGCTCCATGCTGACTGGCAGCTCTGGCTGCTCCATGCTGACTGGCTGCTCTGGCTGCTCCATGCTGACTGGCTGCTCCATGCTGACTGGCTGCTCCATGCTGACTGGCGGCCCTGGCTGCTCCATGCTGACTGGCGGCCCTGGCTGCTCCATGCTGACTGGCGGCCCTGGCTGCTCCATGCTGACTGGCGGCCCTGGCTGCTCCATGCTAACTGGCAGCTCTGGCGGCTCCTTGCAGACTGGCAGCTCTGGCGGCTCCTTGCAGACTGGCAGCTTTGGCGGCATCCTGCAGACAGGCAGCTCTGGCGGCTCCTTGCAGACTGGCAGCTCCTTGCAGACTGGCAGCTCTATGCAGACTGGCAGCTCCTTGCAGACTGGCAGCTCCTTGCTAACTGGCAGCTCTATGCTAACTGGCAGCTCTATGCTAACTGGCAGCTCTATGCTAACTGGCAGCTCTATGCTAACTGGCAGCTCTATGTTAACTGGCAGTTCTGAACAGGCGGGAGACTCCGACAGCGCTGGAGAGGAGGAGGGCTCCGACAGCGCTGGACAGGTGAGGCGCACTATAGGCCTGATGCGTGGTGCTGGCACTGGTGGTACTGGGCCGAGGACACGCACAGGAAGCCTGGTGCGGGGAGCTGCTACCGGAGGGCTGGGGTGTGGAGGTGGTACTGGAAAAACCGGACCGTGCAGGCGCACTGGAGCTCTTGAGCACCGAGCCTGCCCAACCTTACCTGGTTGAATGCTCACGGTCGCCCTGCCAGTGCGGCGAGGTGGAATAGCCCGCACTGGGCTATGCAGGCGAACCGGAGACACCGAGCGCAAGGCTGGTGCCATGTAAGCCGGCCCAAGGAGACGCACTGGGGACCAGCTGCGTAGAGCCGGCTTCATGGCGCTCAATCTAGCCCGGCAGACACGCGGAGCTGGAATATACCGCACCGGGCTATGCACCCGCACTGGAGACACCGTGCGCACCACTGCATAACACGGTGCCTGTCCGGTCTCTCTAGCCCCCCGGTAAGCACAGGGAGTCTGCTCAGGTCTCCTACCTGGCATAGCCATACTCCCTGTTAGCCCCCCCCCAAGAAATTTTTGGGGCTGCCTCTCAGGCTTCCATCCGCGTCGCCGTGCTGCCTTCTCATACCAGCGCCTCTCTGCTTTCACCGCCTCCATTCTACGGTAACCTTCCTCGCACTGCTCCAGCGAATCCCAGGCGGGCTCCGGCACTCTCCCTGGGTCGGCCGCCCACCTGTCGATCTCCTCCCAAGTAGTATACTCCATACTGTACTCCTCCTTGGGCTGTTCCTGTTGTTTCTTCTCCCGCTGCACCTTAGTGCGGCTACACTCCCCTGGTTTAGCCCAGGGTCCTCTCCCGTCGAGGATTTCCTCCCATGTCCAGAAATCCTTATTGCGCTTCTCCTCGCGCTGCTCCTGCCTGTTGACACGCTGCTTGGTCCGTTGGTGGTGGGTGATTCTGTAACGGTTTTCTTGATGCGAAGGAGAGTCGGACCAAAATGCAGCATGTAGATTGCGATCCATGTTTTAATGAACAAACGTAAAACACGAATCAATGCAAACACTACAAAATAAAGAACGTGATGAACGTAACGAAAACCTAAAACAGCCTATCTGGTGAAAAACACATAGACAGGAACAATCACCCACAAACACACAGTGAAACCCAGGCTACCTAAATATGGTTCCCAATCAGAGACAATGACGAACACCTGCCTCTGATTGAGAACCATATCAGGCCGAACATAGAACTGGACAAACTAGACATGTAACATAGAATGCCCACTCAGATCACACCCTGACCAACCAAAACATAGAAAATACAAAGTAAACTATGGTCAGGGCGTGACACACAATAAAATGTGAAATCATCCAATGTGGGTGCAGACTTTCTATGGGCATGATAAAAGCTGTTCATCAGGCCTCGAGGTCTACCTACCCACACCGGAGAGAGCTGTTCATCAGGCCTCAAGGTCTACCTACCCACACAGGAGAGAGATGTTCATCAGGTCTCGAGGTCTACCTACCCACACAGGAGAGAGCTGATCATCAGGTCTCGAGGTCTACCTACCCACACCGGAGAGAGCTGTTCATCAGGTCTAGTGTTTAACCTACCCACACCGGAGAGACCTGTTCATCAGGCCTCGAGGTCTACCTACCCACACCGGAGAGAGCTGCTCATCAGGCCTCGAGGTCTACCTACCCACACCGGAGAGACCTGTTCATCAGGCCTCGAGGTCTACCTACCCACACCGGATAGAGCTGTTCATCAGGCCTAGTGTTCTACCTACCCACACCGGGGAGAGCTGTTCATCAGGCCTAGTGTTCTACCTACCCACACCGGAGAGAGCTGTTCATCAGGCCTAGTGTTCTACCTACCCACACCGGAGAGAGCTGTTCATCAGGCCTAGTGTTCTACCTACCCACACCGGAGAGAGCTGTTCATCAGGCCTAGTGTTCTTCCTACCCACACCGGAGAGAGCTGTTCATCAGGCCTAGTGTTCTACCTACCTACACTGGAGAGAGCTGTTCATCAGGCCTCAAGGTCAACCTACCCACACCGGACAGAGCTGTTCATCAGGCCTAGTGTTCTACCTACCCACACCGGAGAGAGCTGTTCATCAGGCCTCGAGGTCAACCTACCCACACCGGAGAGAACTGTTCATCAGGCCTAGTGTTCTACCTACCCACACCGGAGAGAGCTGTTCATCAGGCCTCGAGGTCTAACTACCCACACCTGACAGAGCTGTTCATCAGGCCTCGGGGTCTACCTACCCACACCAGACAGTGATGTTTATTAGGCCTCGAGGTCTACCTACCCACACCAGACAGAGCTGTTCATCAGGTCTAGTCTTCTACCTACCCACACCTGACAGAGCTGTTCATCAGGCCTAGTGTTCTACCTACCCACACCAGACAGTGATGTTCATTAGGCCTCAAGGTCTACCTACCCACACCAGACAGAGCTGTTCATCAGGCCTAGTGTTCTACCTACCCACACCAGACAGAGCTGTTCATCAGGTCTAGTGTTCTACCTACCCACACCTGACAGTGATGTTCATCAGGCCTTGAGGTCTACCTACCCACACCGGAGAGAGCTGTACATCAGGCCTAGTGTTCTACCTACCCACATCGGAGAGAGCTGTTCATCAGGCCTCGAGGTCTACCTACCCACACCGGAGAGAGCTGTTCATCAGGACTCAAGGTCTACCTACCCACACCGGAGAGAGCTGTTCATCAGGCCCCGAGGTCTAACTACCCACACCGGAGAGAGCTGTTCATCAGGCCTCAAGGTCTACCTACCCACACCAGAGAGAGCTGTTCATCAGGTCTCGAGGTCTACCTACCCACACCGGAGAGAGCTGTTCATCAGGACTCAAGGTCTACCTACCCACACCGGAGAGAGCTGTTCATCAGGCCCCGAGGTCTAACTACCCACACCGGAGAGAGCTGTTCATCAGGCCTCAAGGTCTACCTACCCACACCAGAGAGAGCTGTTCATCAGGTCTCGAGGTCTACCTACCCACACCGGAGAGAACTGTTCATCAGGCCTAGTGTTCTACCTACCCACACCGGAGAGACCTGTTCATCAGGCCTCGAGGTCTACCTACCCACACCGGAGAGAGCTGTTCATCAGGTCTCGAGGTCTACCTACCCACACCGGAGAGAGCTGCTCATCAGGCCTCGAGGTCTACTTACCCACACCGGAGAGACGTGTTCATCAGGCCTCGAAGGCCTACCTACCCACACCGGAGAGAGCTGTTCATCAGGCCTAGTGTTCTACGTACCCACACCGGGGAGAGCTGTTCATCAGGCCCAGTGTTCTACCTACCCACACCGGAGAGAGCTGTTCATCAGGCCTAGTGTTCTACCTACACACACCGGAGAGAGCTGTTCATCAGGCCTCAAGGTCAACCTACCCACACCGGACAGAGCTGTTCATCAGGCCTAGTGTTCTACCTACCCACACCGGAGATAGCTGTTCATCAGGCCTCAAGGTCTACCTACCCACACCGGAGAGAGCTGTTCATCAGGCCTCGAGGTCAACCTACCCACATCGGACAATACTGTTCATCAGGCCTAGTGTTCCACCTCCAAACACCTGACAGAGCTGTTCATCAGGCCTAGTGTTCCACCTACCCACACCTGACAGAGCTGTTCATCAGGCCTAGTGTTCCACCTACCCACACCTGACAGTGCTGTTCATCAGACCTAGTGTTCTACCTACCCACATCGGACAATACTGTTCATCAGGTCTAGTTTTCTACCTACCCACACCGGACAGAGCTGTTCATCAGGCCTAGTGTTCTACCTACCCACACCAGACAGAGCTGTTCATAAGGTCTAGTGTTCTACCTACCCACACCTGACAGTGCTGTTCATCAGGTCTAGTGTTCTACCTACCCACACCTGACAGTGATGTTCATCAGGCCTCGAGGTCTACCTACCCACATCGGACAGTGCTGTTCATCAGGCCTCGAGGTCTACCTACCCACATCGGACAGTGCTGTTCATCAGGCCTCGAGGTCTACCTACCCACATCGGACAGTGATGTTCATTAGGCCTCGAGGTCTACCTACCCACACCTGACAGTGCTGTTCATCAGGTCTAGTGTTCTACCTACCCACACCTGACAGTGATGTTCATCAGGCCTCGAGGTCTACCTACCCACACCTGACAGTGATGTTCATTAGGCCTCGAGGTCTACCTACCCACACCTGACAGTGCTGTTCATCAGGTCTAGTGTTCTACCTACCCACACCTGACAGTGCTGTTCATCAGGCCTCGAGGTCTACCTACCCACATCGGACAGTGTTGTTCATCAGGCCTCGAGGTCTACCTACCCACATCTGACAGTGATGTTCATTAGGCCTCGAGGTCTACCTACCCATACCGGGGTTTAAAGGTTTAAAGCAGTGTAAGAGTTGGTTAGTAAGTCCGTTGAGGTTTAAAGCATTGTAAAAGTTTGTTAGTAAGTCAGTTGAGGTTTATAGCAGTGTAAGAGTTGGTTAGTAAGTCAGTTGAGGTTTATAGCAGTGTAAGAGTTGGTTAGTAAGTCAATTGAGGTTTAAAGCAGTGTAATAGTTTGTTAGTAAGTCAGTTGAGGTTTAAAGCAGTGTAAAAGTTGGTTAGTAAGTCCGTTGAGGTTTATATAGCAGTGTAAAAGTTGGTTAGTGAGTCCGTTGAGGTAAAGCAGTGCAAAAGTTGGTTAGTAAGTCAGTTGAGTTTTAAATCAGTGCAGCAGATAGTTAGTAAGTCAGTTGAGTTTTAAATCAGTGCAGGAGTTGGTTAGTAAGTCAGTTGAGTTTTAAATAAGTGCAGGAGTTGGTTAGTAAGTCAGTTGAGTTTTAAATAAGTGCAGGAGTTGGTTAGTAAGTCAGTTGAGTTTTAAATCAGTGCAGGAGTTGGTTAGTAAGTCAGTTGAGTTTTGAATCAGTGCAGGATTTGGTTAGTAAGTCAGTAGAGGTTTAAAGCAGTGCAGGAGTTGGCTAGTAAGTCAGTTGAGGTAAATCAGTGCATGAGTTGGTTAGTAAGTCAGTTGAGTTTTAAATCAGTGCAGGAGTTGGTTAGTAAGTCAGTTGAGTTTTAAATCAGTGCAGGAGTTGGTTAGTTAGTCAGTTGAGGTAAAGCAGTGCAGGAGTTGTTTAGTAAGTCAGTTGAGGCATAGCAGTGCAGGAGTTGGTTAGGACGTCAGTTGAGTTTTAAATAAGTGCAGGAGTTGGTTAGTAAGTCAGTTGAGTTTTAAATAAGTGCAGGAGTTGGTTAGTAAGTCAGTTGAGTTTTAAATAAGTGCAGGAGTTGGCTAGTAAGTCAGTTGAGGTAAATCAGTGCAGGAGTTGGTTAGTAAGTCAGTTGAGTTTTAAATCAGTGCAGGATTTGGTTAGTAAGTCAGTAGAGGTTTAAAGCAGTGCAGGAGTTGGCTAGTAAGTCAGTTGAGGTAAATCAGTGCATGAGTTGGTTAGTAAGTCAGTTGAGTTTTAAATCAGTGCAGGAGTTGGTTAGTAAGTCAGTTGAGTTTTAAATCAGTGCAGGAGTTGGTTAGTAAGTCAGTTGAGTTTTAAATCAGTGCAGGAGTTGGTTAGTAAGTCAGTTGAGTTTTAAATCAGTGCAGGAGTTGGTTAGGACGTCAGTTGAGGTATAGCAGTGCAGGAGTTGGTTAGTAAGTCAGTAGAGGTTTAAAGCAGTGCAGGAGTTGGTTAGTAAGTCAGTTGAGTTTTAAATCAGTGCAGGAGTTGGTTAGTAAGTCAGTTGAGGTAAATCAGTGCAGGAGTTGGTTAGTAAGTCAGTTGAGGCATAGCAGTGCAGGAGTTGGTTAGGACGTCAGTTCAGATGTTGTCATCCTGGGAACAGAAGAAGATGAAGTTCGAGCCAGCAGAAACTGTGTCTCCACTGGCTGTCTCCCTGAGGCCTGACTCTACTGTGATCCCATTAGACTTCTCCCTGAGTGAACCACAGACGACGTGTCTACCCAGAAATGTCACAGCGTCACTAATGTACTGTACCATTTAAAGGATAATCCAAGGACAATCATATCGGCTGTACTTCTATATTTTAAAAAGTGTATCTCTCTCGGAATTGGTGGGTACATGCAGGCAATTGTCAGAGACACCACGACGGGCCTTCATGACAACTCATTTTTCTGCTGGGAGAAAATAAGATAAAGACAATGAGGAAAAACTTAAGGTCATTTGATAAGGAAAACGTCATACCGGCCGTATTTCTGTATTTGGAAAATATCTTGAAACCTGATGGTTGACATGCAAAACATTTTGGGACAGTAAACAATGGCCCAAAAGAACCTAAATATAATCTTTATGTGGAGTTTTCCTATAACTGCTGCCCCTATGAAAAGACTAAAAGCCCCTATGAGAAGACTAAAAGCCCCTATGAGAAGACTAAAAGCCCCAATGAGAAGACTAAAAGCCCCTATGAGAAGACTAAAAGCCCCTATGAGAAGACTAAAAGCCCCTATGAGAAGACTAAAATCCCCTATGAGAAGACTAAAAGCCCCTATGAGAAGACTAAAAGCCCCTATGAGAAGACTAAAAGCCCCTATGAGAAGACTAAAAGCCCCTATGACAAGACTAAAAAACCCTATGAGAAGACTAAAAACCCCTATGAAAAGACTAAAAACCCCTATGAGAAGACTAAAAGCCCTTATGAGAAGACTAAACGCCCCTATGAGAAGACTAAAAGCCCCTATGAAAAGACTAAAAGCCCCTATGAGAAGACTAAAAGCCCCTATGAGAAGACTAAAAGCCCCATGAGAAGACTAAAAGCCCCTATGAAAAGACTAAAAGCCCCTATGAGAAGACTAAAAGACCCTATGAGAAGACTAAAAGCCCCTATGACAAGACTAAAAACCCCTACGAGACGACTAAAAGCCCCCATGAGAAGACTAAAAGCCCCTATGAGAAGACTAAAAGCCCCTATGAGATGACTAAAAGCCCCCATGAGAAGACTAAAAGCCCCTATGAGAAGATTAAAAGCCCATATGAGAAGACTAAAAGCCCCTATGAGAAGACTAAAATCCCCTATGAGAAGACTAAATGCCCCTATGTGAAGACTAAAAGCCCCTATGAGAAGACTAAAAGCCCCCATGAGAAGACTAAAAGCCCCTATGAGAAGACTAAAAGCCCCCATGAGAAGACTAAAAGCCCCTATGAGAAGACTAAAAGCCCCTATGAGAAGACTAAAAGCCCCATGAGAAGACTAAAAGCCCCTATGAGAAGACTAAAAGCCCCTATGAGAAGACTAAAAGCCCCTATGAGAAGACTAAAAGCCCCTATGAGAAGACTAAAAGCCCCCACGAGAAGACTAAAAGCCCCCACGAGAAGACTAAAAGCCCCTATGACAAGACTAAAAACCCCTACGAGACGACTAAAAGCCCCCATGAGAAGACTAAAAGCCCCTATGAGAAGACTAAAAGCCCCTATGAGAAGACTAAAATCCCCTATGAGAAGACTAAATGCCCCTATGTGAAGACTAAAAGCCCCTATGAGAAGACTAAAAGCCCCCACGAGAAGACTAAAAGCCCCCACGAGAAGACTAAAAGCCACTACCACCGTCACTAAGAGTTCAGCGAACGAGAGGAGGCCCATCCACTGCCGTTGTGGTCATTGTGGAAATGAGGCTGTCACCTCGGGAACGTCTCTCGGCGGATGGGCTGTCAAGACACCTCAGCGCTCAGCAGCGTTAGACAGTGGGACAGAGCAGTGGAAACATCTCAGCAGCGTTAGACAGTGGGAGAGAGCAGTGGAAAGTTTCTCAGCAGCGTTAGACAGTGGGAGAGAGCAGTGGAAACATCTCAGCAGCGTTAGACAGTGGGACAGAGCAGTGGAAACATCTCAGCAGCGTTAGACAGTGGGACAGAGCAGTGGAAACATCTCAGCAGCGTTAGACAGTGGGACAGAGCAGTGGAAACATCTCAGCAGCGTTAGACAGTGGGACAGAGCAGTGGAAACATCTCAGCAGCGTTAGACAGTGGGACAGAGCAGTGGAAACATCTCAGCAGCGTTAGACAGTGGGACAGAGCAGTGGAAACATCTCAGCAGAACATGAAAGCTGGTTACACGTTGAATGAGTAGTGTGCAATAATCTATCTATCACTTTTATGGTAATACAGTGAGTGTACTCTCTGATCCCCACCCCCCCAATTCACTCTTTATCACTAACACACACAGAGAGAGAGAGAGAGAGAGAGAGAGAGAGAGAGAGAGAGAGAGAGAGAGAGAGAGAGAGAGAGAGAGAGAGAGAGAGAGAGAGAGAGAGAGAGAGAGAGAGAGAGAGAGAGAGAGAGAGAGAGAGAGAGAGAGAGAGAGAAAAGTATCTCTGTCTGTGACAGGCAGAGCAGAGAGTTGAGAGAACACTGTTTCAGACCTAATGTTCCCCCGTGGCTGTCCCTGTGGCTCAGAGACTGCGGTTCCTGTCAGCTCTGCTCAGCGTCTCATTTGAGCCCTGGCTAACCGCTGCCCTCGCTGCCCCTGCTGCCCCCACCTCTGACCAGGTTAAAGCAGCCAATCAAAGGACAGAGGTGACCTCCCATGCCCCAGGCCCTCTCATGATTGGCAGGTACATGCAGGTAATTGAATGTCAGAGACACTGCGACGAAGCTTCATGACAACTCACTGTTCTGTCTGGGAAGAACATAAGAGAAAAACTATCTGAGGAAAAATGTAAGGTTGTCTGATAAGGAACCCTAAAGTGAGGAACCCTATAGTGAGGAACCCTACAGTGAGGAACCCTACAGTGAGGAACCCTACAGTGAGGAACCCTATAGTGAGGAACCCTATAGTGAGGAACCCTACAGTGAGGAACCCTACAGTGAGGAACCCTACAGTGAGGAACCCTATAGTGAGGAACCCTACAGTGAGGAACCCTACAGTGAGGAACCCTATAGTGAGGAACCCTATAGCGAGGAACCCTATAGTGAGGAACCCTACAGTGAGGAACCCTACAGTGAGGAACCCTACAGTGAGGAACCCTACAGTGGATGAAAATAGATGATGAAACCTTTTCAAGATCACAAAATTTTTTCTTGTAGTTTTTCTCGCAATTCATTTTTAATCAGGTTGGTACGCTGTTTCTGCATTCTGAAGATAGAGGGAGGGAGTTGGAGAGGGAGAGATGATGCCAAATACACTACATGATCAAAAGTATGTAGACACCGGCTCATCAAACATCTCAATCCAAAATCATGGGCATTAATATGGAGCTGGTCCTCCTTTTGCTGCTATAAACAGCCTCCACTCTTCTACCATGTTTGCATGGACCTCTCTTTGTGCACAGGGGCATTGTGTTCCGATGTCCCTTCACTGGAACTAAGGGGCCCAAACCATAAAAAACATACCCAGACCATTATTTCTCCTCCATCAAACTTTACACTTGGCACTATGCACCATCGGGCAGGTAGCGTTCTCCTGGCATCCGCCAAACCCAGATTTGTCAGTCGGACTGCCAGATGGTGAAGCGTGATTCATCACTCCAGAGAATGTGTTTCCACTGCTCCAGAGTCCAATGGCGGCGAGCTTTACACCCTCCAGCCGACGCTTGGCATTGCGCATGGTGACCTTAGGCTTGTGTGGCGCTACCATGGAAACCCATTTTATGAAGCTCCTGACAAACAGCTCTTGTGCTGACGTTGCTTCCAGAGGCAGTCTGAAACTCGGGAGTGAGTGTTGCTTCCAGAGGCAGTTTGAAACTCGGGAGTGAGTGTTGCTTCCAGAGGCAGTTTGAAACTCGGGAGTGAGTGTTGCTTCCAGAGGCAGTTGGAAACTCGGGAGTGAGTGTTGCTTCCAGAGGCAGTTTGAAACTCGGGAGTGAGTGTTGCTTCCAGAGGCAGTTGGAAACTTGGGAGTGAGTGTTGTTTCCAGAGGCAGTTTGAAACTCGGGAGTGAGTGTTGCTTCCAGAGGCAGTCTGAAACTCGGGAGTGAGTGTTGCTTCCAGAGGCAGTTTTAAACTCGGGAGTGAGTGTTGCTTCCAGGGGAAGTCTGAAACTCGGGAGTGAGTGTTGCAGTCTGAAACTCGGGAGTGAGTGTTGCTTCCAGAGGCAGTCTGAAACTCGGGAGTGATTGTTGCAACAGAGGACAGATGTTTTTTACGCGCCACACGCTTCAGCACTCAGTTGTAACGGTGGCATCCTATGACAGTGCCACGTTGAAGTGTCACTAAGCTCTTCAGTGAGGCCATTCTACCGCCAATGTTTGTCTATGGAGATTGCATGGCTGTGCACTCGATTTTATACACCTGTCAGCAAAGGTGGAGCTGAAAAAGCCGAACCCACTAATTTGAAGGGGTGTCCACATACTTCTGTATATATAGTGTAGCTTGCCTACATGTGATAGCCAGTATGTGAGCATCTCCTCGACACACCAGCTTTATAGGGCCTGTGGAGAAAGATCAGTGTTGTAATAATAGATCACACACACACACACACACACACACACACACACACACACACACACACACACACACACACACACACACACACACACACACTAAGGCTGCTTCAGTCCTTCCCTGTCACCTCTTCTTAGTCCTATGACTCCATATTGCATCCAGACAGGAGACCATGTCTCAGTGACTGGTGTATATAATGGTCCCCTGGGGACCAACACTATGGAGTCTGAGCTGCATCAGCTGCGTGTGTGAGAACAGGACAGGAACATCCATATGCCGTTGCTTACAATGATGGCTCTGGGCCATAGGTGTTTAAAGGCAGAGTACTATGGTCTGACTCAAATCCGCATTGCAGTGTCAACACAGTCGGAAATACACACACATCTGTCCACCAAGATAGGGAATAGTGGATTTGTTGACAGTTATTACAGAACAGCAGTGCTGACTGTTATCGTACTGTCAGACCTGTTGTAATTCTGGAAATAAATATACTGCGTATCTATGTCAGGACCGGTGGATTCAGGATGCCTTTAACGTGATTTCTCCTTTTTTAATGTATTTTTGTTTAGGTTGAGAGCTTTTACCACCCAGAGAGAGGCAAGGGTGGGAGACCGGATCACAGTTATCTATAATCCACTCACTGCATGCCTAGTTCATCTAATTCCACAAATTGACATTTAATCGGTGATATTTTGACTAATTCTGTCACGCTACGCTACTATCTGTGAACCAGAGAGCCATCTCGTTCCGATGTGATTTAGCATAAACGGTGTGTCTTTCAATTACATTTAGTCTTTTTTTTTCTTCTCTGTTTTCTATCGTCTTGATTTTTTCTGTTGTTCATCTTTATCCTTTTCTTCTACTCTCTTTGTTATTCACTGGGGGCGTTTCTCTGTCCTAATCTTTATTGAGACGATCGATAGGTGACGGCAACACCTGACCGACGGTGAATAAATCACTTATAATCACACTTGGTGGGCTGTTCTCACATCTTTCCAACAATCCCTCTCTTTCCACCCGGTCTCGCATGAATACTCCCTGTGTTCAGGCTGGTTATTGGCTGGCTCTGTCAACACTACCCCAACGTCTGAACGAACAAACAGAGCAGGTCCAGAGAGCAGGATGAGTTGAGATGGGATCAATATAAAGTAGTGGTGTGTTGCTGGTTTACTGCCGTTATGTAAAAGCCTAAGGACCATTTCCTGGGATCAGAGATCGATGGCGGTGCGGAACACTGGAGAGAAAAGGGTGCTTCCCAAATGGAACCCGATACCCTATTTAGTGCACTCTTCTTGGCAGGGCACATAGGGCTCTGGTTAAAAAATAGTGCACTACATATGGCACAGGTTGCCCTGTTGGGACGCAGTCCAGGAGTCCTCCTATCAGGTGTAACTGAGCGACGGGAGAGACCTTTTACAAGGACCTCCGTGCCATGTCCTGGGACATGTTCTGACACAGCCTCACAGCAGTGGGAAAATACATATACAGGTATGCCTCCTCCCTCACGCTGACGTACTTGTGTTTATGTGTTGGGGAAATGTTACTGGCAAACATGGACAGGTAGGCACAGGAGCAGGAGCAGGCTAGCATTGACAGGTAGGCACAGGAGCAGGAGCAGGCTAGCATTGACAGGTAGGCACAGGAGCAAGATCAGGCTAGCATGGACATGTATGCTTCCTCCCTCACGCTGACGTACTTGTGTTTATGTGTTGGGGAAATGTTACTGGCAAACATGGACAGGTAGGCACAGGAGCAGGAGCAGGCTAGCATTGACAGGTAGGCACAGGAGCAGGAGCAGGCTAGCATTGACAGGTAGGCACAGGAGCAAGATCAGGCTAGCATGGACATGTATGCTTCCTCCCTCACGCTGACGTACTTGTGTTTATGTGTTGGGGAAATGTTACTGGCAAACATGGACAGGTAGGCACAGGAGCAGGATCAGGCTAGCATTGACAGGTAGGCACAGGGGCAGGAGCAGGCTAGCATGGACAGGTAGGCACAGGAGCAGGCTAGCATGGACAGGTAGGCACAGGACCAGGAGCAGGCTAGCATGGACTGGTAGGCACAGGAGCAGGAGCAGGCTAGCATTGACAGGTAGGCACAGGAGCAGGATCAGGCTAGCATTGACAGGTAGGCACAGGAGCAGGATCAGGCTAGCATTGACAAGTAGGCACAGGAGCAGGATCAGGCTAGCATTGACAAGTAGGCACAGGAGCAGGATCAGGCTAGCATTGACAAGTAGGCACCGGAGCAGGATCAGGCTAGCATTGACAAGTAGGCACAGGAGCAGGATAAGGCTAGCATTGACAAGTAGGCACAGGAGCAGGATCAGGCTAGCATTAACAAGTAGGCACAGGAGCAGGAGCAGGATCAGGCTAGCATGGACAGGTAGGCACAGGAGCAGGAGCAGGCTAGCATTGACAAGTAGGCACAGGAGCAGGAGCAGGCTAGCATTGACAAGTAGACACAGGAGCAGGATCAGGCTAGTATTGACAAGTAGGCACTGGAGCAGGAGCAGGCTAGCATGGACAGGTAGGCACACGAGCAGGATCAGGCTAGCATTGCCAAGTAGGCACAGGAGCATGATCAGGCTAACATTACCAAGTAGTCACAGGAGCAAGATCAGGCTAGCTTTGACAGGTAGGTTCAGGAGCAGAATCAGGCAAGTATTAATAGATAGGCTCAGACGCAACAGCAGGCACGCTCGCACGCATGCACGCACGCAGACACACACACACAAACCTCCACCCCCCCCACACACAAACACAAACACATACAACACCCATCAGTATTTGTGAGGAGCCAGATGGAGAGGAGAGGAGAGGAGAGGAGAGGAGAGGAGAGGAGAGGAGAGGAGAGGAGAGGAGAGAAAGGAGAGTGGTTGAGGGATGTGCACTCCCTCATTCTTAGTCAGGACACGAGGTCTGAAGAGGGGAGCTCTAGCCTTTGGGTGATGCAACACTAGACGTGAAGCCGGCAACACAGCCCGTGGTAATACAGGGCTTTCCCATCGCCACAGACTCCAGCAGAACGCTGGCAGTTTAACTCCATGCAAAGTTACCTCAAAATAGTTCCCCTTTAAGACCTGTACATCTGATGAAATAGATAGGAGATGCAGGTACATGGTATCATGACAGGATTGGTATATAAAGGATTGGTATATAAAGGATTGGTATATAAAGGATTGGTATATGAAATAATTGTTATATAAAGGATTGGTATATAAATTATTGGTATATAAAGGATTGGTATATAAAGGATTGGTATATGAAATTATTGGTATATAAAGGATTGGTATATAAAGGATTGGTATATGAAATAATTGGTATATAAAGGATTGGTATATAAATTATTGGTATATAAAGGATTGGTATATAAAGGATTGGTATATGAAATAATTGGTATATAAAGGATTGGTATATAAAGGATTGGTATATACAGGATTGGTATATGAAGGATTGGTATTATGAAATGATTGGTATATAAAAGATTGGTATTATGAAATTATTGGTATATAAAGGATTGGTATTATGAAATGATTGGTATATAAAGGATTGGTATTATGAAATAATTGGTATATAAAGGATTGGTATATAAATTATTGGTATATAAAGGATTGGTATATAAAGGATTGGTATATGAAATAATTGGTATATAAAGGATTGGTATATAAATTATTGGTATATAAAGGATTGGTATATAAAGGATTGGTATATGAAATAATTGGTATATAAAGGATTGGTATATAAAGGATTGGTTTATACAGGATTGGTATATGAAGGATTGGTATTATGAAATGATTGGTATATAAAGGATTGGTATATACAGTATTGGTATATAAAGGATTGGTATTATGAAATGATTGGTATGTAAAGGATTGGTATATAAAGGATTGGTATATGAAATAATTGGTATATAAAGGATTGGTATATAAAGGATTGGTTTATACAGGATTGGTATATGAAGGATTGGTATTATGAAATGATTGGTATATAAAGGATTGGTATTATGAAATGATTGGTATATAAAGGATTGGTATTATGAAATGATTGGTATATAAAGGATTGGTATTATGAAATAATTGGTATATAAATGATTGGTATATAAAGGATTGGTATTTACAGGATTGGTATATGAAGGATTGGTATATAAAGGATTGGTATTATGAAATGATTGGTATATAAAGGATTGGTATATAAAGGATTGGTATATACAGGATTGGTATATAAAGGATTGGTATTATGAAATTATTGGTATATAAAGGATTGGTATATAAAGGATTGGTATATAAAGGATTGGTATATAAAGGATGGATATATAAAGGATTGGTATATAAAGGATTGGTATATAAAGGATTGGTATTATGAAAGGATTGTTATATAAATGATTGGTTTATAAAAGGCGTGGCGTTATGAAATGAAAGGTGTTGATGTTTCCTGACTGAAAATGGCCATTCCAATGTTTAAAGAAGCTTATTTCAATATATTTTCTATATACTTAGTAAACATGCTTGGGGTATTTGTACTTTACTATCTATATTTTTTAAACTTTTAGTTCACTACATTCCTAAGGGGGAAAACAAATACGTTTTACTTCATAGATTTTCCCTGACATCCAAAAGTATTTGTTACATTTTGAATCCTTAGCAGGATATTAAAACACACTTATCAAGAGAACACCCCTGGTCATCCCGACTGCCTCTGATCTGGCGGACTCACTAAACACAAAGGCTTCGCTTGTAAATGATGTCTGAGTGTTGGAGTGTGCCCCTGGCTATCCGACAATTTAAAAAACAAGAAAATGGTGCCGTTCTGGTTCGCTTAAAAATAAGGAATTTGAAATTATTCATACTTTTACTTGTACTTTTGATAATTAAGTATATTTGAGCAATTACATTTGCTTTTTTTTATACTCAAATACTTTTAAACTTTTACTCAAGTAGTATTTTACTGGGTGACTTTCACTTTTACTTGAGTCATTTTCTATTAAGACATCTTTACCTTCACTCAAGTATGACGATTTGATCGTTTTCCACCAATGTGCAAATGGAACATCAACACTAGATGTCTCAGGAAGGTCACAGTGTGATGCTAAACTAGCTCCAACTAGCCGCCACCCTCTAGTCTGCTGGAGCCTTTTCAGTTTTATAAACAGTAGTTACTCTTTAAGTAGATCCAGTATCTGTGGAGTGACTCTAGCTGAGGTTATTAAAACCACTCGGACTGCTTGTACATGTAGACAGTCACCCAACCTGCTGTGTAATCACCCTGTGGGTTGAGTTGGTTTTGGGCCAGGCGTCCTTCCTTCACTCTTAATTGGAGTCATCCCCTTACACACACTCAAGCTGTGCGGAGGATGTTGGTCACGATGAATGACTCCACTAGACACCATTCAGCTGCGGGGGTGGTGACCACACTAATGCTCATGATGTGGTTAAGGGGGAGGTGGTTAATGGGGAGAGCTGTGTGAAAGGCTCTTATAGCCATGGTGGAGCAGAGCTGTGTGAAAGGCTCTTATAACCATGATGGAGCAGAGCTGTGTGAAAGGCTTATAACCATGATGGAGCAGAGCTGTGTGAAAGGCTCTTATAGCCATGGTGGAGCAGAGCTGTGTGAAAGGCTCTTATAACCATGATGGAGTAGAGCTGTGTGAAAGGCTCTTATAGCCATGATGGAGCAGAGCTGTGTGAAAGGCTCTTATAGCCATGGTGGAGCAGAGCTGTGTGAAAGGCTCTTATAACCATGATGGAGCAGAGCTGTGTGAAAGGCTCTTATAACCATGATGGAGCAGAGCTGTGTGAAAGGCTCTTATAACCATGATGGAGCAGAGCTGTGTGAAAAGCTCTTATAACCATGATGGAGCAGAGCTGTGTGAAAGGCTCTTATAACCATGGTGGAGCAGAGCTGTGTGAAAGGCTCTTATAACCATGATGGAGCAGAGCTGTGTGAAAAGCTCTTATAACCATGATGGAGCAGAGCTGTGTGAAAAGCTCTTATAACCATGATGGAGCAGAGCTGTGTGAAAAGCTCTTATAACCATGATGGAGCAGAGCTGTGTGAAAGGCTTATAACCATGATGGAGCAGAGCTGTGTGAAAGGCTTATAACCATGATGGAGCAGAGCTGTGTGAAAGGCTCTTATAACCATGATGGAGTAGAGCTGTGTGAAAGGCTTATAACCATGATGGAGCAGAGCTGTGTGAAAGGCTTATAACCATGATGGAGTAGAGCTGTGTGAAAGGCTCTTATAACCATGATGGAGCAGAGCTGTGTGAAAGGCTCTTATAACCATGATGCAGCAGAACTGTGTGAAAGGCTCTTATAACCATGGTGGAGTAGAGCTGTGTGAAAGGCTCTTATAACCATGATGGAGTAGAGCTGTGTGAAAGGCTCTTATAGCCATGATGGAGTAGAGCTGTGTGAAAAGCTCTTATAACCATGATGGAGCAGAGCTGTGTGAAAGGCTTATAACCATGGTGGAGTAGAGCTGTGTGAAAGGCTCTTATAACCATGATGGAGCGTTAGGGTTAACAGCATTTACGAGGATCTAACATGGCACTTTAGAGGGGGTGGATGTTGGAGTGGCTCCTATCCACAGCCGAACTGTGAGGAAAAACAGTTCGAGTTGTTGGAGGAGTGGACATTTACGATGAAAGCAGTCTAACTGTTGCTCTCAACATGGTTCATTTGTTGAGGTGACGGGTCTGGTACGTAGAGGTTTCGCTTTAACACAAGCCATCCTCACACTGCAATTAAAACCTTAATCACTAGCGCCACGGGCACACTGAGAGGCAAGTACCCATATTCTCTCTCCATTGGTATCTTGTCTAGGAACCATGTGTGGGAGCGTTCATGGGAATATTGGTGTAGTGAGCAATGTACTCTTTAGAATAGAGAACCAGGATAGTTAAGTGGTACCATCTTTTCGACCATGGGTATACACTGAGTGGACAAAACACTAATTACACCTGCACTTTCCATGACATAGACTGACGAGGAGGAGACAGGTTAAACAAGGATTTTTAAGCCTTGACACAATTGAGACATGGATTGTGTATGTGTGCCATTCAGAGGATGAACGGGAAAGACAAAAGATTAAGGTGCCTTTGAACGGGGTATGGTAGTAGGTGCCAGGCACACTGGTTTGTGTCAAGAACTGCTATGCTGCTGGGGTTTTTCATGCTCAACAGTTTCCCGTGTGTATCAAGAATTGCTCTCCACCCAAATGACATCCAGCCAATTTGACTTAACTGTGGGAAGCATAAGAGTCAACATGGGCCAGCATCCCTGTGGAATGCTTTCAACACCTTGTAGAGTACATGCCCTGAGGAATTGACGCTGTCTTGAGGGCAGAAGGGAGGTTGGCAACTCAGTATTAGGAAGGTGTCCTTAATGTTTTGTACACTTAGTGTACTGTCGGTCACCAGAATTAGCTTCTGAGCAAAAAAGTTGGAAAGTGATGGGTAGCACTGCTTCCTATCAAGGCAGATTCTGATAAATAGTGGTGTCAAGTTGTTACTGTGTGGTATCATTTATTTAAAAAAAAATGTAATTAGGAAAGTCAGTTAAGAACAAATTCTTGTTACAATGACGGCCTACCCCGGCCAAACCCTAACCCGGAAGACCCTATCAGGGCCAGTTGGGATACAGCCTGGAATCAAGCCAAGGTCTGTAGTGACGCCTCTAGTACTGAGATGCAGTGCCTTAGACCGCTGAACCAGGGCCTGTAGTGACGCCTCTAGCACTGAGATGCAGTGCCTTAGACCACTGAACCGCGGCCTGTAGTGACACCTCTAGCACTGAGATGCAGTGCCTTAGACCGCTGAACCAGGGCCTGTAGTGACACCTCTAGCACTGAGATGCTGTGCCTTAGACCGCTGAACCAGGGCCTGTAGTGACGCCTCTAGCACTGAGATGCAGTGCCTTAGACCACTGAACCAGGGTCTGTAGTGACGCCTCTAGCACTGAGATGCAGTGCCTTAGACCACTGCGCCACTCGGGAGCCCGTGTTCATCATTAACATTATAGGTGACCTGAAAACAGCTAGCTTCCAGGTACAGTACATTAGAAAGAGAAAGAAGTGTGTCCCTGAACAGCAAATGGGAGGTGTAGTCATGAGATAACAAATCTACTCCTTGATGCAGCAGGTGCTAGATAACACATCTACTCCTTGATGCAGCAGACATGAGATAACACATCTACTCCTTGATGCAGCAGACATGAGATAACACATCTACTCCTTGATGCAGCAGACATGAGATAACACATCTACTCCTTGATGCAGCAGACATGAGATAACACATCTACTCCTTGATGCAGCAGACATGAGATAACACATCTACTCCTTGATGCAGCAGACATGAGATAACACATCTACTCCTTGATGCAGCAGACATGAGATAACACATCTACTCCTTGATGCAGCAGACATGAGATAACACATCTACTCCTTGATGCAGCAGACATGAGATAACACATCTACTCCTTGATGCAGCAGACATGAGATAACACATCTACTCCTTGATGCAGCAGACATGAGATAACACATCTACTCCTTGATGCAGCAGACATGAGATAACACATCTACTCATCTACTCCTTGATACAGCAGGCTTGTGTTCATCAACTCCTTGATGCGGCAGGCTTGTGTTCATCGACTCCTTGATACAGCAGGCTTGTGTTCATCAACTCCTTGATGCAGCAGGCTTGTGTTCATCAACTCCTTGATGCAGCAGGCTTGTGTTCATCTACTCCTTGATGCAGCAGGCTTGTGTTCATCTACTCCTTGATGCAGCAGGCTTCTGTTCATCTACTCCTTGATGCAGCAGGCTTGTGTTCATCTACTCCTTGATGCAGCAGGCTTGTGTTCATCTACTCCTTGATGCAGCAGGCTTCTGTTCATCTACTCCTTGATGCAGCAGGCTTGTGTTCATCTACTCCTTGATGCAGCAGGCTTGTGTTCATCTACTCCTTGATTGAGCAGGCGTGTGTTGAGTGCCTGCTAGAAGGATCTGCTCTAAATGGGCACAGGACAGCTCCTTTGTCTTCAGATAAGAAGAGCAGCCTAGTCCCTCCCTCCATCACTCGCTGTGGCTGTTATATCTGCAGGTGCATCTGCAGCTATCTCTTAATGATTCATGTTTTGGCACTGTTCCCCCTCTTACTGGAGCCTTTGTGAAGAGGGAGATAGACATAAGGGAGTTAGCTGTGTAGGAGAGAGAAAGAGGGGAGTTAGCTGTGTAGGAGAGAGAAATAAGGGAGTTAGCTGTGTAGGAGAGCGAAATAAGGGAGTTAGCTGTGTAGGAGAGAGAAAGAGGAGAGTTAGCTGTGTAAGAGAGAGAAAGAGGGACAGAAAATAAAGAATGGAGAAATGGAATGGAGAGAGTGCATAAGTATGCGACACAGGCCAAGTTTGAGAGAGAGAGAGAGAGAGAGAGAGAGAGAGAGAGAGAGAGAGAGAGAGAGAGAGAGAGAGAGAGACGGTAGATGTTTGGTGAGATATTATTGCTGAGCTCAGAGTTATTTTTTGAGGTATGGCCAGCTTTCCAACAATACATCAAGAAAAAAATAGTATCTCAGAGTTGATTTTCCCTGGATGTTGGCACATCAGTCATAGGCCTCTGGTACCTCTGTGAGTTGCAGAACCAGAGAAGGGAGAGAGAGGAGTGATCAGTCAAACCACCTTGAGTGTAAACAAACAGCAGCACCTCCTTGATTCACAACTGGATCTCATTCTCTAAGGTTGTAAACATAAACAACGTAACAATGACAGCACACATCCCTGAAACATGTCATTAAAAAAGGAGTCAAAACAGCTACAATGTTACATGTCTCCTCTCTTTAATGCCACCTGTTGAAACAGTGAATATCTTTGTCCTCTTTGAAGCGTTCTGTTCCATAACTCCTTTAGTATACTGACCTGTCCAGATGTCTGTCTGTTCCATAACTCCTTTAGTATACTGACCTGTCCAGATGTCTGTCTGTTCCATAACTCCTTTAGTATATTGACCTGTCCAGATGTCTTTCTGTTCCATAACTCCTTTAGTATATTGACCTGTCCAGATGTCTTTCTGTTCCATAACTCCTTTAGTATATTGACCTGTTCAGATGTCTGTCTGTTCCATAACTCCTTTAGTATACTGACCTGTCCAGATGTCTGTCTGTTCCATAACTCCTTTAGTATATTGACCTGTCCAGATGTCTGTCTGTTCCATAACTCCTTTAGTATACTGACCTGTCCAGATGTCTGTCTGTTCCATAACTCCTTTAGTATATTGACCTGTCCAGATGTCTGTCTGTTCCATAACTCCTTTAGTATACTGACCTGTCCAGATGTCTGTCTGTTCCATAACTCCTTTAGTATATTGACCTGTCCAGATGTCTGTCTGTTCCATAACTCCTTTAGTATATTGACCTGTCCAGATGTCTGTCTGTTCCATAACTCCTTTAGTATATTGACCTGTCCAGATGTCTGTCTGTTCCATAACTCCTTTAGTATATTGACCTGTCCAGATGTCTTTCTGTTCCATAACTCCTTTAGTATATTGACCTGTCCAGATGTCTGTCTGTTCCATAACTCCTTTAGTATATTGACCTGTCCAGATGTCTTTGCAAAAACGTACCAGTCTTTTTTTCCTGACAAAAGGAGTGAAAAGTCTTTGCATGTCCTCCATTCATCTCAATCAAACCATATCAGAGTGAAGAGCTCTTTGGATACACACGGAAGAGCAACACCATTTCAAGATCCACACGATGAGGTTAAACTATCTCTGTGAATACACACATTCCGGTCAGACTAACATGAGCGTCAAGATGTATTTATACATGAGCTTGGCAGTACGAAGCAAAGACTCATTTATTTCTAGTCTACTTCAAACTACTCGACTCACCCTATTTGTCCTGACATCACCCTGGGCAACCTTGTCCACGTTTAAAGGCAGTGTGGAAAATAACTGGAACATGTAGCAGTTAATCCAAAACGAGTTAGACTTACTGCCACTGGAATAGAATTACTGCCACTTGCATAGGCTTACTGCCACTGGAATAGACTTACTGGAATAGACTTACTGCCACTTGAATAGACTTACTGCCACTTGAATAGGCTTACTGCCACTGGAATAGGCTTACTGCCACTGGAATAAACTTACTGCCACTGGAATAGGCTCACTGCCACTGGAATAGGCTTACTGCCACTTGAATAGGCTTACTGCCACTGGAATTGACTTACTGGAATAGACTTACTGCCACTTGAATAGACTTACTGCCACTTGAATAGGCTTACTGCCACTGGAATAGACTTACTGCCACTTGCATAGGCTTACTGCCACTGGAATAGACTTACTGGAATAGACTTACTGCCACTTGAATAGACTTACTGCCACTTGAATAGGCTTACTGCCACTGGAATAGACTTACTGCCACTGGAATAGGCTCACTGCCACTGGAATAGGCTTACTGCCACTTGAATAGGCTTACTGCCACTGGAATAGACTTACTGGAATAGACTTACTGCCACTTGAATAGACTTACTGCCACTTGAATAGGCTTACTGCCACTGGAATAGACTTACTGCCACTTGTAGGCTTACTGCCACTGGAATAGACTTACTGCCACTGGAATAGGCTCACTGGAATAGACTTACTGCCACTTGAATAGACTTACTGCCACTTGAATAGGCTTACTGCCACTGGAATAGACTTACTGCCACTGGAATAGGCTCACTGGAATAGGCTTACTGCCACTGGAATAGGCTCACTGGAATAGGCTTACTGCCACTTGAATAGGCTTACTGCCACTGGAATAGACTTACTGCCACTGGAATAGGCTTACTGCCACTGGAATAGGCTTACTGCCACTGGAATAGGCTTACTGCCACTGGAATAGACTTACTGCCACTGGAATAGGCTCACTGGAATAGGCTTAATGCCACTGGAATAGGCTTACTGCCACTGGAATAGACTCACTGGAATAGGCTTAATGCCACTGGAATAGGCTTACTGCCACTGGAATAGGCTTACTGCCACTGGAATAGGCTTACTGCCACTGGAATAGACTTACTGCCACTGGAATAGGCTTACTGCCACTGGAATAGGCTTACTGCCACTGGAATAGACTTACTGCCACTAGAATAGGCTTACTGCCACTGGAATAGACTTACTGCCACTGGAATAGACTTACTGCCACTAGAATAGGCTTACTGCCACTGGAATAGGCTTACTGCCACTGGAATAGACTTACTGCCACTAGAATAGGCTTACTGCCACTGGAATAGGCGTACTGCCACTGGAATAGGCTTACTGCCACTGGAATAGGCTTACTGCCACTGGAATAGGCTTACTGCCACTGGAATAGGCTTACTGCCACTGGAATAGGCTTACTGCCACTGGAATAGGCTTACTGCCACTGGAATATACTTACTGCCACTGTAATAGGCTTACTGCCACTGGAATAGGCTTACTGCCACTGGAATAGGCTTACTGCCACTGGAATAGGCTTACTGCCACTGGAATAGGCTTACTGCCACTGGAATAGACTTACTGCCACTGTAATAGGCTTACTGCCACTGGAATAGGCTTACTGCCACTGGAATAGGCTTACTGCCACTGGAATAGACTTACTGCCACTGGAATAGACTTACTGCCACTGGAATAGACTTACTGCCACTGGAATAGACTTACTGCCACTGGAATAGAATGCCACTGGAATAGGCTTACTGCCACTGGAATAGGCTTACTGCCACTAGAATAGGCTTACTGCCACTGGAATAGACTTACTGCCACTAGAATAGGCTTACTGCCACTGGAATAGACTTACTGCCACTGGAATAGACTTACTGCCACTTGAATAGGCTTACTGCCACTGGAATAGGCTTACTGCCACTGGAATAGACTTACTGCCACTGGAATAGGCTTACTGCCACTGGAATAGGCTTACTGCCACTAGAATAGACTTACTGCCACTGGAATAGACTTACTGCCACTGGAATAGACTTACTGCCACTTGAATAGGCTTACTGCCACTGGAATAGGCTTACTGCCACTAGAATAGGCTTACTGCCACTAGAATAGGCTTACTGCCACTGGAATAGGCTTACTGCCACTGGAATAGGCTTACTGCCACTGACAATGCAAAACAATTGATTATTTGAATATTTGTTGTTATGTTTAAGGGTCAATCACAAGGCACACTGCTAGGAGAGCATCAGTTTAGAAGTTAATATTGTCAAGCAACTTCCCTCATCAACCACTGCGATGCACCTTGTGTTTTATGTACACAGCCAGCCTCTGATTTAACTTGATAAGCTAGCTAACGCTCGCTAGCTAGTCAGTATTTACAGCCTGCCTCAGATATAGCTAATGTCAGCTAGTGTCTGTGTGGACGTGTAGAAGAACAGTAAACTAATTCAAATATGACCAACTGGGGACATTTAGTTAGTCCCCACTAGGGCTGTTGCGGTCACAAAGTTTTGTGTTGTGTGTGTGTGTGTGTGTGTGTGTGTGTGTATGTGTGTGTGTGTGTGCTCTCATTTATTAATGTGAAGCTGCAACATCAAAGCCCAATCCCACTGAAAGATGAAAGGGCTTCTATGTAAATTATTTAATTTGAATAACAAATGTTTTGAGTGTGTGTGTGTGTGTGTGTGTGTGTGTGTGTGTGTGTGTGTGTGTGTGTGTGTGTGTGTGTGTGTGTGTGTGTGTGTGTGTGTGTGTGTGTGTGTGTGTGTGTGTGTGTGCGTGTGTGTGTGTGTGTGTGTGTGTGTGTGTGTGTGTGTGTGTGTGTGTGTGTGTGGAGGGGGGGGGGTGACAAGGCGTGGATTTAAATGGGTCAAGCAGGTAAACCAGGGCGATAGAATGATAGATGGGACAAAACCAGATATGAGTGATGAGACAATGGTCTCGCTGACCAGCGGGTAACAGTGTTGATTCAGCAACATGCATTGCACCAGGTTATCCCATTCTATTGGGATTGAAGCCGGCAAATGTCTTGTAATATGTTGATCCACACGACAGATGGTGATTAATGAGAGTGGTATTTAGACAACATATGAAAACATACACAACCGTTCAAATGTTTGGGGTCACTAAGAAATGTCCTTGTTTTTGAAAGAAAAACACATTTTTGTTCCGTTAAAATAACATCAAATTGATCAGAAATACAGTGTGGACATTGTTAATGTTGTAAATGACTATTGTAGCTGGAAACGGCAGATTTTCTATGGAATATCTACATAGGTGTACAGAGGCCCATTATCAGCAACCATCACTCCTGTGTTCCAATGGCACGTTGTGTTACCTAATCCAAGTTTATCATTTTAAAAGGCTAATTGATCGTTAGAAAACCGTATAGTTTTGTTTTGTTAGCACAGCTGAAAACTGATGTCCTGATTAAAGACGCAATAAAACTGGCCTTCTTTAGACTAGTTGAGAATCTGGAGCATCAGCATTTGTGGGTTCGATTACAGGATCAAAATGGCCAGAGACAAAGAACTTTCTTCTGAAACTTTTGAAAGGCAGACCAACTTTAGATTTTTAGGTGAACTGTCCCTTTAAAAACGATAGCTCATCCTTATCCAGCATCCTGATGGAACCAAAACCACCACATGTGACACAACTGAAAGGAAGGAAGAGGTTTACTCTCTCTTCAAAAAGCATGCACTGCACAGTTGTTGGAGATGAGGCCAAAATGTCCTCTTCGTATCCCTGCTATCTCTCCCCTCACACTGTAGCGCCCCTGGCTGTGTGCTAGCTAGTGATTGAGCCCTGTGAAGCTTGGCCTAGTGGCATCTTCATCTCCCCCACAATCACCATCAAAAGGACAGCTTTCCTCCCCTGGTGCTGTCCCAAGGTGCCAATAACACACACACACACACACACACACACACACACACACACACACACACACACACACACACACACACACACACACACACACACACACACACACACACACACACACACACACAGTGACCGATGAGGCTCCATCAGCAGGTTGAGAGGCTGTGTGTGTCACAGAGTCATCCGGAGGTGGTTTTAATGGGTCCCTGCTCCATGATATTGATCTTCTATTGGATGGAAAGACAGATCCTCTAGCATAGAGAGACAAATGGTGTGAATCAAATGTGTTGACTGGACTGACTCTACAGAGTAATGATAATGATGTGAATCAAATGTGTTGACTGGACTGACTCTACAGAGTACTGATAATGATGTGAATCAAATGTGTTGACTGGACTGACTCTACAGAGTACTGATAATGATGTGAATCAAATGTGTTGACTGGACTGACTCTCCAGAGTACTGATAATGATGTGAATCAAATGTGTTGACTGGACTGACTCTACAGAGTACTGATAATGATGTGAATCAAATGTGTTAACTGGACTGACTCTCCAGAGTAATGATAATGATGTGAATCAAATGTGTTGACTGGACTGACTCTCCAGAGTAATGATAATGATGTGAATCAAATGTGTTGACTGGACTCTCTAAAGAGTACTTATAATGATGTGAATCAACTGTGTTGACTGGACTGACTCTCCAGAGTACTGATAATGATGTGAATCAAATGTGTTGACTGGACTGACTCTCCATTGTACTGATAATGATGTGAATCAAATGTGTTGACTGGACTGACTCTACAGAGTACTGATAATGATGTGAATCAAATGTGTTGACTGGACTGACTCTACAGAGTACTGATAATGATGTGAATCAAATGTGTTAACTGGACTGACTCTCCAGAGTACTGATAATGATGTGAATCAAATGTGTTGACTGGACTGACTCTCCGGAGTATGATCTGATCTGAATCAAAAGGGGGCCTTCATCCTACAGCTGTATACCAGGAGAGTTTACAGGGATGAGGGCCTTCATCTAATAGCTGTATACCAGGAGAGTTAACAGGGGTGAGGGCCTTCATCTAATAGCTGTATACCAGGAGAGTTTACAGGGGTGAGGGCCTTCATTTAATAGCTGTATACCAGGAGAGTTAACAGGGATGAGGGCCTTCATCTAATAGCTGTATACCAGGAGAGTTAACAGGGATGAGGGCCTTCATCTAACAGCGGTATACCAGGAGAGTTAACAGGGATGAGGGCCTTCATCTAATAGCTGTATACCAGGAGAGTTAACAGGGATGAGGGCCTTCATCTAATAGCTGTATACCAGGAGAGTTAACAGGGATGAGGGCCTTCATCTAATAGCTGTATACCAGGAGAGTTAACAGGGATGAGGGCCTTCATCTAACAGCGGTATACCAGGAGAGTTAACAGGGATGAGGGCCTTCATCTAATAGCTGTATACCAGGAGAGTTAACAGGGATGAGGGCCTTCATCTAATAGCTGTATACCAGGAGAGTTAACAGGGATGAGGGCCTTCATCTAATAGCTGTATACCAGGAGAGTTAACAGGGATGAGGGCCTTCATCTAATAGCTGTATACCAGGATAGTTAACAGGAGCAGAGCCAGAGAGGTGATACACGGCAGAGATAACCACCGAGCCAGAATTACACTTTGAGGAGAACTCCTATCTTACACACAGGACATTTAATCCACATTGGAACATTGCTAGTGGCAATGAGGTACCCTCAGGAACACGCACACACACAAACACACACAAATACACACAAACACACACACTCATTCACACACACACTCAAACACACACACAGCCAGCCATCTGTGAGGCAGATGGAGAGTGCACAACAAGTAAGATCTCAATTGAGTTGACTTCATTTTGATTACATCAATCTGCACTTAAGTGTGTTTAAAACCTGTTACCGTGGCTACCGCCCTTGAGCTTATCTTTAGTTCAATATACTTACCCTGATCCCCATGTTAGCATCAAGCTAAACGCACAGCGACAGGGCATTAAGTATTCTTCCTGTATTAAACAGACACCACCGTCCAATGGGGTTTGAGTGTCACAGCCAATTCACGACAAAGCAAAGGGAACAGTGTACAGGGATTACCCAGAATCCTCTCCTGAATGATTCATTACCATCTACATACATACAGTACCAGTCAAAAGTTTGGAAACACCTACTCATTCAAGGGTTTTTCTTTATTTTTACTATTTCTACATTGTAGAATAATAGTTAAGACATCATAACTATGAAATAACACATATGGACTCATGTAGTAACCAAAAAAGTGTTAAACAAATCAAAATATATTTTATATTTGAGATTCTTCAAAGTAGACACCCTTTGCCTTGATGACAGCTTTGCACACACTTGGCATTCTCTCAACCAGCTTCACCTGGAATGCTTTTCCAACAGTCTTGAAGGAGTTCCCACATATGCTAAGCACTTGTTGGCTGCGTTTCCTTCACTCTGCAGTCCTACTCTGCAGTCCAACCCAAACCATCTCAATTCAGCTGTAACATGGTTCACCTGTAACATGGTTTATGTGTAACATGGTTCACCTGTAACATGGTTCAACTGTAACATGGTTCACCTGTAACATGGTTTACCTGTAACATGGTTCACCTGTAACATGGTTCAGCTGTAACGTGGTTCACCTGTAACATGGTTCACCTGTAACGTAGTTTACCTGTAACATGGTTCACCTGTAACGTGGTTTACCTGTAACATGGTTCACCTGTAACGTGGTTCACCTGTAACGTGGTTCACCTGTAACGTGGTTCACCTGTAACGTGGTCCACCTGTAACGTGGTCCACCTGTAACGTGGTTCACCTGTAACGTGGTTCACCTGTAACGTGGTTCACATGTAACATGGTTCACCTGTAACGTGGTCCACCTGTAACGTGGTTCACCTGTAACGTGGTTCACCTGCAACGTGGTTCACCTGTAACATGGTTCACCTGTAACGTGGTTCAGCTGTAACGTGGTTCACAGGGATGGACATGTGTGCGAACCGCATACCAGTGTAGCAGGTAGTGATGTAGTACGCTCCATGTGTTTGGTCAAACAGGTGACTTATGCAAGTCTTACCATGTTTAGCTTAGGATGATGGGTGAATGGTTCTCTCTCTCTCTCTCTCTCTCTCTCTCTCTCTCTCTCTCTCTCTCTCTGTCACACACAGTTACACACACACACAGACACACACTCACAATAAACAGCTGTGGTCGTGAGAAAAACCTCCAGCCTGATGTCCTAGTTTGACCACACACAGTAGCATCTCTGATGTCCTAGTTTAACCACACAGTAGCATCTCTGATGTCCTAGTTTAACCACACAGTAGCATCTCTGAAGTCCTAGTTTAACCACACAGTAGCATCTCTGATGTCCTAGTTTAACCACACAGTAGCATCTCTGATGTCCTAGTTTGACCACACAGTAGTATCTGATGTCCTAGTTTAACCACACAGTAGCATCTCTGATGTCCTAGTTTAACCACACAGTAGCATCTCTGATGTCCTAGTTTGACCACACAGTAGTATCTGATGTCCTAGTTTAACCACACAGTAGCATCTCCGATGTCCTAGTTTGAGGACACAGTAGCATCTCTGATGTCCTAGTTTAACCACACAGTAGCATCTCTGATGTCCTAGTTTAACCACACAGTAGCATCTCTGATGTCCTAGTTTGACCACACAGTAACATCTCTGATGTCCTAGTTTGACCACACAGTAACATCTCTGATGTCCTAGTTTGATCACACACAGTAGCATCTCTGATGTCCTAGTTTGATCACACACAGTAGCATCTCTGATGTCCTAGTTTGATCACACAGTAGCATCTCTGATGTCCTAGTTTGACCACACACAGTAACATCTCTGATGTCCTAGTTTGATCACACACAGTAGCATCTCTGATGTCCTAGTTTGATCACACAGTAACATCTCTGATGTCCTAGTTTGACCACACACAGTAGCATCTCTGATGTCCTAGTTTGACCACACACAGTAGCATCTTTGATAATGGGCTCCCAAGTGGTGCAGTGGTCCATGGAACTGCATCTCAGTGCAAGAGGCATCACTTACCACACCTGGTTCAAATCCAGGCTGCATAACATCTGGCTGTGATTGGGAGTCCCATAGGATGGTGCACAATTGGCCCAGTGAAGTCTGCGGTAGGCAGTCATTGTAAATAAGAATTTGTTATTAATTGACTTGCCTAGTTAAAGTTTAAATGTTTTAGTTTGACCACACAGTAGCATCTCTCCTCTTTAAGGTGTGTCAGAGCCACATCGTTCTACGGTACAAGCGCTATCATGTGTTCTTACAAATCAAATCAAGCTTTATTTATACAGCACATTTCAGACATGGAATGCAATGCAACGTGCTTCACAGGGGGAGAAAAATAATAATAAAAAAAATAAAATATAAGCTGAAATATTTACTACAGAATATAAACATAAGATAAAAAAAACAAATGATGACACAAACTGAACAACTACAAAGCATCCTGAGGAAAACAAACTGAACAACTACAAAGCATCCTGAGGAAAACAAACTGAACAACTACAAAGCATCCTGAGGAAAACAAACTGAACAACTACAAAGCATCCTGAGGAAAACAAACTGAACAACTACAAAGCATCCTGAGGAAAACAAACTGAACAACTACAAAGCATCCTGAGGAAAACAAACTGAACAACTACAAAGCATCCTGAGGAAAACAAACTGAACAACTACAAAGCATCCTGAGGAAAACAAACTGAACAACTACAAAGCATCCTGAGGAAAGCAAAGGTAAAAAGATGTGTTCTAAGATCTTTTAAATATGTCCTCAGGTTTTACGGCAGGCTACTCCAGAGGCTGGGGGCAGACTAACTAAAGGTTGCCTCTCCATACCTCTTGATCCTAGGCTTTGGGATAGTTAAAAGGTCAGCGCCAGAGGATGTGAGGGACCTACTGGGCACGTAACTTAAAAGCATGTCTGACATGTATTGGGGTGAACAATCGTGGATTGATTTAAAAACCAATAGAAGAATCTTTAAATGAATTCTAAAACTCACAGGCAGCCAGTGCAGAGACCTTAAAACCGGTGTAATGTGTGCTCTCTGTCTGGTCTTGGTCAGTACCCGTGCTGCAGCATTCTCTATGTTTTACAGTACAGAGACCTTAAAACCGGTGTAATGTGTGCTCTCAGTCTGGTCTTGGTCAGTACCCGTGCTGCAGCATTCTCTATGTTTTACAGTACAGAGACCTTAAAACCGGTGTAATGTGTGCTCTCAGTCTGGTCTTGGTCAGTACCCGTGCTGCAGCATTCTCTATGTTTTACAGTACAGAGACCTTAAAACCGGTGTAATGTGTGCTCTCAGTCTGGTCTTGGTCAGTACCCGTGCTGCAGCATTCTCTATGTTTTACAGTACAGAGACCTTAAAACCGGTGTAATGTGTGCTCTCAGTCTGGTCTTGGTCAGTACCCGTGCTGCAGCATTCTCTATGTTTTACAGTTGACCCATGTCTTTCTTGGGTAGACCAGACAGGAGAGCATTACAGTCGCCCATGCTTTTTGTAGTAAAAGCAGTATCAGCCTGAGAAGGAAACGGCCGCACCGTGGCAATCTTCCCCAGGTGGAAAAACAGCTATTTTGATCCCATTCCTAATGTGTGATTCAAAGTTCTGTTCAGAATCTAAAATAAAAACCTAGGTTTGTTTACCTGGTGTTTTATCTTTATTGTCCGTGAATTAAAATGTGCGGCCAGATTCTCTCCATGTGCTTTGGCTCCAACAATAAATACCTTGGTCTTGTCTTGATTTAGCTGGAGGAAGTTGTGAGCCATCCAAGTACTCAAAATCACTAATACTGTCTCATAATTTATCCGTGGAGCTAAAAATCCTCTGGTGACACAGAAATATAAAGCTGTGTATCGTCTGCGTTGCTGTGAACATCAATGCTGTGCTTTCTGATAGCGCCGCTAGGGGTTAAAATATATAAACTTTCTGATAGCGCCGCTAGGGGTTAACATATATAAACTCTCTGATAGCGCCGCTAGGGGTTAACATATATAAACTTTCTGATAGCGCCGCTAGGGGTTAAAATATATAAACTCTCTGATAGCGCCGCTAGGGGTTAACATATATAAACTTTCTGATAGCGCCGCTAGGGGTTAAAATATATAAACTCTCTGATAGCGCCGCTAGGGGTTAACATATATAAACTTTCTGATAGCGCCGCTAGGGGTTAACATATATAAACTGAGCAGAACCGGATACAAAATCAAATAATGTGGAACGCCACATGTGATATGTATTGTCTTTTGAGTTATGTTCACCAAGGGTGACAAAAAAAAACTCTCAACTGGTAAAACAGGTCTTAAACCCATTTAGAACTGGACCGGAGAGGCCAACCCACCTCTCCAGTCTGCCCAGAAGGACATCATGGTCAACCGTGTCGAATGTAGCACTTAAATATAAGAGTACAAGAACAGAGAGCTGGTTGGTATCTGTGTTGGCTCTAAGATAATTTACCACTTTAACTAAGGCTGTCTCTGTGCTGTGGTGGGTTTGAAAAAACAGTTGGCACTTAACAAATCATTTAGCTGTTTGAACACCAATTTCTACAGAAGTTTGCTAAAAAAATGGAAGGTTGGATATTGGCCGAAAATTGCTAAGAGCTGAAGAATATAGATGACTTTTCTTCAGAAGGGGTGTCACCATATCAGTTTTAAGTGCCGTGGGGAAAGTGCCTGTGAACACGAAGTGATTAACAATAGCTTGCACTTCTTCAGATATGCGATTAAAAACTGTTTTGAAGAAGGTGGTGGGGATGGGATCGAGAAGGCAGGTAGAAGGCTTAAGTTGTGATATCACTCTCCTAAACATGTCTGTGTTAACCAGGGAAACTAAATCCATAGTGCCTTTGTGTGGTAGGCCAGCGCATTCTGAATGTATTCAGAGCTCTTGACTTTTTACACATTTTGTTACGTTACAGATTTATTCTAAAATTGATTTCATTTTATTTTTTTCACATCTACACATAATACCCCGTAATGAAAAAACTTTTATACATTTTTGCAAATTTATATAAAAAAAATAACATGCTGAAATCGCATTTACATAAGTATAATAAGTACATAAGACCCTTTACTCAATGTTGAAGCACCTTTGGCAGCCATTACAGCCTTGAGTCTTCTTGGGTATGACGCCTCAAGCTTGGCACACCTGTATTTGAGGAGTTTCTCCCATTATTCTCTGCAGATCCTCTCAAGCTCTGTCAGGTTGGATCCTCTCAAGCTCTATTTTCAGGTCTCTCCAGAGATATTCGATCGGGCTCAAGTCCGGACTCTGGCTGGGCCAATCAAGGACATTCAGAGACTTGTCCCGAAGCCACCCCTGTGTTGTCTTGGCTGTGTGCTTAGGGTCGTTGTCCTGTTGGATGTTGAACCGTTGCCCCCAGTCTGAGGTGCTGAGCACTCTGGAGCAAGTTTTCTGGAGCAAGTTTTCATCAAGGATCTCTCTGTACTTTGCTCCGTTCATCTTTGCCTGTAGTCTACCCGTCCCTGCCACCGTAGGGATGGTGCCATGTTGCGTCCAGATGTGACGCTTGTCATTCAGGTCAAAGAGTTAAATCTAGGTTTCATCAGACCAGAGAATCTTGTTTCTCATGGTCTTAGAGTCTTTAGGTGCCTTTTGGCAAACTCCAAGCGGGCTGTCAAGTGTTTTTTACTGAGGAGTGTCTTCTGTCTGGCCACTCAACCATAAAGGCCTGATTGGTGGAGTACTGCAGAGATGGATGTCCTTCTGGAAGGTTGTCCCATCTCGACAGAGGAACTCTACAGCTCTGTCAGAGTGACCATAAGGATTCTTGGACACCTCCCTGATCAAGGCCTTTCTATGGTGGACACTGTGTTCTTGTGGACCTTCAATGCTGCAGAAATATTTTGGTACCCTTCCACAGATCTGTGCCTTGACACAGATCTGTGTCTCTGAGCTTTATTGACAAATCCTTTGACCTCTTGGCTTGGTTTTTGCACTGTCAACTGTGGGAACTTATATAGACAGGTGTGTGCCTTTCCAAATCGTGTCCAATAAATTGAATTTACCCCAGGTGAATTCCAATCAAGTTGTAGAAACATCTCAAGGATGATCAATGGAAACAGGATGCACCTGAGCTCAATTTAGTGTCTCATAGTAAAGGGTCTGAATACTTATGTAAGGTATTTCTGTTTTTTTATTTTTAATAAATGTGCACACATTTCTAAAATACTGTTTTCCCTTTGTCATTATTGGGTATTGTGTGTAGATTGCTGATGAAATTGTTTTACTTAATCTATTTTAGAAAAAGGTTGTAACGTAACAAAATGTGGAAAAAGTCAAGGGAATCTGAATACTTTTCAAAGGCACTGTATCATCACACTTCTCATCAGGTCTAAAATATACATCAATCTCCTCACATTTAGATGTGGAGGAAAGTTCACATAGGTTTGCGAGGGTAGAATTTATCAGGACATCAATGGTGGAGAAGAGCACTCTCAAATGAATAGTGATCAAGTTAGAAAAATGAGAGTGTCTAGCTAAATGCCTTGTTGTTAGTTACTCTCTCGGAATATCACAATGGACTTGCAACTTTGGCTTTCTCCACTTCCGCTCTGCCTTTCTGCAATCTCTCTTTAATGGATTAATTTCCTCACTTATCCATGGGCCCAGTAACATGTTGGATGATATTTGTATTTTTAATTTAACCTTTATTTAACTAAGCAAGTCAGTTAAGAATAAATTATTATTTACAATGACGGCAATAATTTACAATAAAATTCCATAGAGCTCAAAAGATTCATAAATTCCAAAGTCCTTGGAGTCTCTTTGTCAACTATGATTAAAATCACCCAACACAATGATTTTATCATCGTTCTCAAGGACAACAGACAATGGTTCAGATACATCAGTAAATAAAGTGGGGCAGTGCTTTGGTGGTCTATACAGGTTTATGGCCTAAACTGGTGGCCGACATTTAAACAGTATAGCACGATGCTCAAAAGACCCAAAGTCGCCAAACAAAATATATTTACAGCTGAGAGCATTAGTAGAAATAGAGGCCGTCCCCCATCCGTGTTACATTTTCCCATAAAGTATGAAAGCTGTAGTCCGGGGTGGAAGCTTCGATAAGAGCAGCACTACAGTCTGATGACAGCCATGTTTCAGTGAGAAATATCCAATCAACTTTGCGCTCAGTAATGAGGTCATTCACGAGAAAGGTTTTCCCATTGATTGCTCTAACATTTTAAAGCACCATTTTCATTGAGTGTGGGCCACTCTGCCTCGAGGTTACCAATGGAATAACAACCAAATGATTAACATTACAACCACGCTTTCTGACAGTCTACAATCTATCAGAATGGTAGGAGATGACAGTTTGTATAAACTCACTAGAAGGCGGGGTTAAAGGTTAAAGGAACATATGGTTACTCACATATAGTCCTCTGTTGCTAATTCTTGCACTACCAGAAGTCCTCAGTTTTATGTTGCTAATTCTGACAGTTTTATGTAGCTGGGACTGGATCAGTACCAGACCCTGTCTGTCAGTCTCTAAAACAGTTTTATGTTGCTGGGACTGGATCAGTACCAGACCCTGTCTGTCAGTCTCTAAAACAGTTTGATGTTGCTGGGACTGGATCAGTACCAGACCTAAAACAGTTTGATGTTGTCTGTCACCCTGTCTGTCAGTCTAAAACAGTTTGATGTTGCTGGGACTGGATCAGTACCAGACCCTGTCTGTCAGTCTCTAAAACAGTTTGATGTTGCTGGGACTGGATCAGTACCAGACCCTGTCTGTCAGTCTCTAAAACAGTTTGATGTTGCTGGGACTGGATCAGTACCAGACCCTGTCTGTCAGTCTCTAAAACAGTTTGATGTTGCTGGGACTGGATCAGTACCAGACCCTGTCTGTCAGTCTCTAAAACAGTTTGATGTTGCTGGGACTGGATCAGTACCAGACCCTGTCTGTCAGTCTCTAAAACAGTTTGATGTTGCTGGGACTGGATCAGTACCAGACCCTGTCTGTCAGTCTCTAAAACAGTTTGATGTTGCTGGGACTGGATCAGTACCAGACCCTGTCTGTCAGTCTCTAAAACAGTTTGATGTTGCTGGGACTGGATCAGTACCAGACCCTGTCTGTCAGTCTCTTAAACAGTTTGATGTTGCTGGGACTGGATCAGTACCAGACCCTGTCTGCCAGTCTCTAAAACAGTTTGATGTTGCTGGGACTGGATCAGTACCAGACCCTGTCTGTCAGTCTCTAAAACAGTTTTATGTAGCTGGGACTGGATCAGTACCAGACACTGTCTGTCAGTCTCTAAAACAGTTTGATGTTGCTGGGACTGGATCAGTACCAGACCCTGTCTGTCAGTCTCTAAAACAGTTTTATGTAGCTGGGACTGGATCAGTACCAGACCCTGCCTGTCAGTCTCTAAAACAGTTTTATGTAGCTGGGACTGGATCAGTACCAGACCCTGTCTGTCAGTCTCTAAAACAGTTTTATGTTGCTGGGACTGGATCAGTACCAGACCCTGTCTGTCAGTCTCTAAAACAGTTTTATGTAGCTGGGACTGGATCAGTACCAGACCCTGTATGTCAGTCTCTAAAACAGTTTGATGTTGCTGGAAATGACCCTGGAACCGTTGCGGTTAGGGTGAATCCTGTCTCTTTTAAACAAAAAAATACATTCCTGTCTTTGCAAAGTTTCTTCAGGTACTTGTTCAGGGCAAAGAGTCGGCTGAAACGTTCTGAACCCCTTCGTTAGCACAGGAGGGGGTCAGAGATCAGTCTTCTCTTCCCTGTGCTAACGAGGGTGTAGTCCTCCCTCAGGTGATCAGATCGCCTAAAACCAAGGTTGTTAAAACCCACGTGGGTGATGATGGTGTCACTATTGGAGTAGTTGGCCAGAACTGAGGGCAGGAGGGAGTTGATGTCATGGTCACGGGCTCCTGGGTGACAGTGGACTTCGGTCCACAGATTGTAGGCAGGACAAAATCTCTCACCATCGAACTGACCACATGGATGGTGGTTGGGATGGAACCCGATGGGGAAGTGAACTGCCCACATGGATGGTGGTTGGGATGGAACCCGATGGGGAAGTGAACTGCCCACATGGATGGTGGTTGGGATGGAACCCGATGGGGAAGTGAACTGCCCACATGGATGGTGGTTGGGATGGAACCCGATGGGGAAGTGAACTGCCCACATGGATGGTGGTTGGGATGGAACCCGATGGGGAAGTGAACTGCCCACATGGATGGTGGTTGGGATGGAACCCGATGGGGAAGTGAACTGCCCACATGGATGGTGGTTGGGATGGAACCCGATGGGGAAGTGAACTGCCCACATGGATGGTGGTTGGGATGGAACCCGATGGGGAAGTGAACTGCCCACATGGATGGTGGTTGGGATGGAACCCGATGGGGAAGTGAACTGCCCACATGGATGGTGGTTGGGATGGAACCCGATGGGGAAGTGAACTGCCCACATGGATGGTGGTTGGGATGGAACCCGATGGGGAAGTGAACTGCCCACATGGATGGTGGTTGGGATGGAACCCGATGGGGAAGTGAACTGCCCACATGGATGGTGGTTGGGATGGAACCCGATGGGGAAGTGAACTGCCCACATGGATGGTGGTTGGGATGGAACCCGATGGGGAAGTGAACTGCCCACATGGATGGTGGTTGGGATGGAACCCGATGGGGAAGTGAACTGCCCACATAGATGGTGGTTGGGATGGAACCCGATGGGGAAGTGAACTGCCCACATGGATGGTGGTTGGGATGGAACCCGATGGGGAAGTGAACTGCTGAACTGCGGTGGCCGTGGGGGAGGGAGCCACTGGGCGGCCTCCGGCTGGCGGTATACACCCAGGATCCGTGCTGTGGGCCAAAGCTGTTTGATAGCTGGATCGGATCTTCTCGGGATAGATGAAGTGTGTCCAGTCACCCATGGGGCCGCGGAGTTGAGCTTAACATCTGCCAGTTGGATTGGGACAGATCAACGCCACGCGACTCATCGACAGCTTTGCTATAAGAGGCATTTAAAACTGAGATTAGGGTTGCCTGGGTTACGGAAAGGTCGGTGTACTTATAAAGCAGGTTATCCGTTTTCTCTCAGCAAAGCCAACAGTCGGAGGAACTCTTCCCTAAGCTGCTTGATGGTGGTGCATTTAGGGCTAACAAATCCCTGTCCGTTTTCCAGTTCCACCTTATCTTCATCGTGTGGAAAACATCTCACACATGACGCATCTGTGCCCAGCCGTGGATAAAACCATAGGTGGGCTAGCACTGCTAGCGTTAGCCTTCTCCTTGTTCATGACGGCTAGAAGCTAACTGCTACTTAACTAGAATCAACCAATGCAAGTTCTGTTCAAATGTCAATTGAAAAGGCCGAAGGACACATAATAGAGAGCCAAGAAGTCGATGTAGAGTGGTACAGACTGGACCAGTCTACTGTATGTATTAACTGAGGACAGTGATGTAGAGTGGTACAGACTGGACCAGTCTACTGTATATATTGACTGAGGACAGTGATACAGAGTGGTACAGACTGGACCAGTCTACTGTATGTATTGACTGAGGACAGTGATACAGACTGGACTAGTCTACTGTATTTATTGACTGAGGACAGTGATGTAGAGTGGTATAGACTGGACCAGTCTACTGTATGTATTGACTGAGGACAGTGATACAGACTGGACCAGTCTACTGTACATCTGGACTGAGGACAGTGATGTAGAGTGGTACAGACTGGACCAGTCTACTGTATATCTGGACTGAGGACAGTGATGTAGAGTGGTACAGACTGGACCAGTCTACTGTATATCTGGACTGAGGACAGTGATGTAGAGTGGTACAGACTGGACCAGTCAACTGTATGTATTGACTGAGGACAGTGATGTAGAGTGGACCAGTAAACTGTATGTATTGACTGAGGACAGTGATACAGAGTGGACCAGTCTACTGTATGTATTGACTGAGGACAGTGATGTAGAGTGGTACAGACTGGACCAGTCTACTGTATTTATTGACTGAGGACAGTGATGCAGAGTGGTATAGACTGGACCAGTCTACTGTATGTATTGACTGAGGACAGTGATGCAGAGTGGTATTAACTGGACCAGTCTACTATATGTATTGACTGAGGACAGTGATGCAGAGTGGTATAGACTGGACCAGTCTACTGTATCTATTGACTGAGGACAGTGATGCTCGACTGGACTAGTCTACTGTATATATTGACTGAAGACAGTGATGCAGAGTGGTACAGACTGGACCAGTCTACTGTATATATTGACTGAAGACAGTGATGCAGAGTGATACAGACTGGACCAGTCTACTGTATGTATTGACTGAGGACAGTGATGCAGAGTGATACAGACTGGACCAGTCTACTGTATGTATTGACTGAGGACAGTGATGCAGAGTGGTATAGACTGGACCAGTCTACTGTATGTATTGACTGAGGACAGTGATACAGAGTGGTACAGACTGGACCAGTCTACTGTATGTATTGACTGAGGACAGTGATACAGACTGGACTAGTCTACTGTATTTATTGACTGAGGACAGTGATGTAGAGTGGTATAGACTGGACCAGTCTACTGTATGTATTGACTGAGGACAGTGATACAGACTGGACCAGTCTACTGTACATCTGGACTGAGGACAGTGATGTAGAGTGGTACAGACTGGACCAGTCTACTGTATATCTGGACTGAGGACAGTGATGTAGAGTGGTACAGACTGGACAAGTCTACTGTATATCTGGACTGAGGACAGTGATGTAGAGTGGTACAGACTGGACCAGTCAACTGTATGTATTGACTGAGGACAGTGATGTAGAGTGGACCAGTAAACTGTATGTATTGACTGAGGACAGTGATACAGAGTGGACCAGTCTACTGTATGTATTGACTGAGGACAGTGATGTAGAGTGGTATTAACTGGACCAGTCTACTGTATGTATTGACTGAGGACAGTGATGCAGAGTGGTATAGACTGGACCAGTCTACTGTATGTATTGACTGTGGACAGTGATGCAGACTGGACTAGTCTACTGTATATATTGACTGAAGACAGTGATGCAGAGTGGTACAGACTGGACCAGTCTACTGTATTTATTGACTGAGGACAGTGATGCAGAGTGGTATAGACTGGACCAGTCTACTGTATGTATTGACTGAGGACAGTGATGCAGTGTGGTATAGACTGGACCAGTCTACTGTATCTATTGACTGAGGACAGTGATGCTCGACTGGACTAGTCTACTGTATATATTGACTGAAGACAGTGATGCAGAGTGGTACAGACTGGACCAGTCTACTGTATATATTGACTGAAGACAGTGATGCAGAGTGATACAGACTGGACCAGTCTACTGTATGTATTGGCTGAGGACAGTGATGCAGAGTGATACAGACTGGACCAGTCTACTGTATGTATTGACTGAGGACAGTGATACAGACTGGACTAGTCTACTGTATTTATTGACTGAGGACAGTGATGTAGAGTGGTATAGACTGGACCAGTCTACTGTATGTATTGACTGAGGACAGTGATACAGACTGGACCAGTCTACTGTATATCTGGACTGAGGACAGTGATGTAGAGTGGTACAGACTGGACCAGTCTACTGTATATCTGGACTGAGGACAGTGATGTAGAGTGGTACAGACTGGACCAGTCTACTGTATATCTGGACTGAGGACAGTGATGTAGAGTTGTACAGACTGGACCAGTCAACTGTATGTATTGACTGAGGACAGTGATGTAGAATGGACCAGTAAACTGTATGTATTGACTGAGGACAGTGATACAGAATGGACCAGTCTACTGTATGTATTGACTGAGGACAGTGATGTAGAGTGGTACAGACTGGACCAGTCTACTGTATTTATTGACTGAGGACAGTGATGCAGAGTGGTATAGACTGGACCAGTCTACTGTATGTATTGACTGAGGACAGTGATGCAGAGTGGTATTAACTGGACCAGTCTACTGTATGTATTGACTGAGGACAGTGATGCAGAGTGGTATAGACTGGACCAGTCTACTGTATGTATTGACTGAGGACAGTGATGCAGACTGGACTAGTCTACTGTATATATTGACTGAAGACAGTGATGCAGAGTGGTACAGACTGGACCAGTCTACTGTATTTATTGACTGAGGACAGTGATGCAGAGTGGTATAGACTGGGCCAGTCTACTGTATGTATTGACTGAGGACAGTGATGCAGTGTGGTATAGACTGGACCAGTCTACTGTATGTATTGACTGAGGACAGTGATGCTCGACTGGACTAGTCTACTGTATATATTGACTGAAGACAGTGATGCAGAGTTATACAGACTGGACCAGTCTACTGTATGTATTGACTGAGGACAGTGATGCAGAGTGGTATAGACTGGACCAGTCTACTGTATTTATTGACTGAGGACAGTGATGCAGAGTGGTATAGACTGGACCAGTCTACTGTATGTATTGACTGAGGACAGTGATGCAGAGTGGTATAGACTGGACCAGTCTACTGTATGTATTGACTGAGGACAGTGATGCAGAGTGGTATAGACTGGACCAGTCTACTGTATGTATTGACTGAGGACAGTGATGCAGACTGGACTAGTCTACTGTATATATTGACTGAAGACAGTGATGCAGAGTGGTACAGACTGGACCAGTCTACTGTATTTATTGACTGAGGACAGTGATGCAGAGTGGTATAGACTGGACCAGTCTACTGTATGTATTGACTGAGGACAGTGATGCAGTGTGGTATAGACTGGACCAGTCTACTGTATGTATTGACTGAGGACAGTAATGCTCGACTGGACTAGTCTACTGTATATATTGACTGAAGACAGTGATGCAGAGTGGTACAGACTGGACCAGTCTACTGTATATATTGACTGAAGACAGTGATGCAGAGTGATACAGACTGGACCAGTCTACTGTATGTATTGACTGAGGACAGTGATGCAGAGTGATACAGACTGGACCAGTCTACTGTATGTATTGACTGAGGACAGTGATGTAGAGTGATACAGACTGGACCAGTCTACTGTATATCTTGACTGAGAACAGTGATGCAGACTGGACCAGTCTACTGTATATCTTGACTGAGGACAGTGATGCAGAGTGGTACAGACTGGACCAGTCTACTGTATGTATTGACTGAGGACAGTGATGCAGACAGAGTGGTATTAACTGGACTAGTCTACTGTATATCTTGACTGAGGACAGTGATGCAGACTGGACTAGTCTACTGTATATCTTGACTGAGGACAGTGATGCAGACTGGACCAGTCTACTGTATATATTGACTGAGGACAGTGATGTAGAGTGGTATAGACTGGACCAGTCTACTGTATGTATTGAATGAGGACAGTGATGCAGAGTGGTATAGACTGGACCAGTCTACTGTATGTATTGACTGAGGACAGTGATGCAGACTGGACTAGTCTACTGTATATATTGACTGAAGACAGTGATGCAGAGTGGTACAGACTGGACCAGTCTACTGTATTTATTGACTGAGGACAGTGATGCAGAGTGGTATAGACTGGACCAGTCTACTGTATTTATTGACTGAGGACAGTGATACAGAGTGATACAGACTGGACCAGTCTACTGTATTTATTGACTGAGGACAGTGATACAGAGTGATACAGACTGGACCAGTCTACTGTATTTATTGACTGAGGACAGTGATGTAGAGTGGTACAGACTGGACCAGTCTACTGTATATCTGGACTGAGGACAGTGATGCAGAGTGGACCAGTCTACTGTATATCTTGACTGATGACAGTGATGCAGAGTGATACAGACTGGACCAGTCTACTGTATGTATTGACTGAGGACAGTGATGTAGAGTGATACAGACTGGACCAGTCTACTGTATATCTTGACTGAGGACAGTGATGCAGACTGGACTAGTCTACTGTATATCTTGACTGAGGACAGTGATGCAGACTGGACCAGTCTACTGTATATCTTGACTGAGGACAGTGATGCAGAGTGGACCAGTCTACTGTATATATTGGCTGAGGACAGTGATGCAGACTGGACCAGTCTACTGTATATCTTGACTGAGGACAGTGATGTAGAGTGGTATAGACTGGACCAGTCTACTGTATGTATTAACTGAGGACAGTAATGCAGAGTGGTATAGACTGGACCAGTCTACTGTATGTATTGACTGAGGACAGTGATGCAGACTGGACCAGTCTACTGTATATCTTGACTGAGGACAGTGATGCAGAGTGGTATAGACTGGACCAGTCTACTGTATGTATTGACTGAGGACAGTGATGCAGACTGGACCAGTCTACTGTATATCTTGACTGAGGACAGTGATGTAGAGTGGTATAGACTGGACCAGTCTACTGTATGTATTAACTGAGGACAGTGATGCAGAGTGGTATAGATTGGACCAGTCTACTGTATATATTGACTGAGGACAGTGATGCAGACTGGACCAGTCTACTGTATATCTTGACTGAGGACAGTGATGCAGAGTGGTATAGACTGGACCAGTCTACTGTATATATTGACTGAGGACAGTGATGCAGAGTGGTATAGACTGGACCAGTCTACTGTATGTATTGACTGAGGACAGTGATGCAGAGTGGTACAGACTGGACCAGTCTACTGTATTTATTGACTGAGGACAGTGATGCAGAGTGGTATAGACTGGACCAGTCTACTGTATGTATTGACTGAGGACAGTGATGCAGAGTGGTATAGACTGGACCAGTCTACTGTATGTATTGACTGAGGACAGTAATGCAGAGTGGTATAGACTGGACCAGTCTACTGTATGTATTGACTGAGGACAGTGATGCAGACTGGACCAGTCTACTGTATATCTTGACTGAGGACAGTGATGTAGAGTGGTATAGACTGGACCAGTCTACTGTATGTATTAACTGAGGACAGTGATGCAGAGTGGTATAGATTGGACCAGTCTACTGTATATATTGACTGAGGACAGTGATGCAGACTGGACCAGTCTACTGTATATCTTGACTGAGGACAGTGATGCAGAGTGGTATAGACTGGACCAGTCTACTGTATATATTGACTGAGGACAGTGATGCAGAGTGGTATAGACTGGACCAGTCTACTGTATATATTGACTGAGGACAGTGATGCAGACTGGACCAGTCTACTGTATTTATTGACTGAGGACAGTGATGCAGAGTGGTATAGACTGGACCAGTCTACTGTATGTATTGACTGAGGACAGTGATGCAGACTGGACTAGTCTACTGTATATATTGACTGAAGACAGTGATGCAGAGTGGTACAGACTGGACCAGTCTACTGTATTTATTGACTGAGGACAGTGATGCAGAGTGGTATAGACTGGACCAGTCTACTGTATGTATTGACTGAGGACAGTGATGCAGTGTGGTATAGACTGGACCAGTCTACTGTATGTATTGACTGAGGACAGTAATGCTCGACTGGACTAGTCTACTGTATATATTGACTGAAGACAGTGATGCAGAGTGGTACAGACTGGACCAGTCTACTGTATATATTGACTGAAGACAGTGATGCAGAGTGATACAGACTGGACCAGTCTACTGTATGTATTGACTGAGGACAGTGATGCAGAGTGATACAGACTGGACCAGTGTACTGTATGTTTTGACTGAGGACAGTGATGCAGTGTGGTATAGACTGGACCAGTCTACTGTATGTATTGACTGAGGACAGTAATGCTCGACTGGACTAGTCTACTGTATATATTGACTGAAGACAGTGATGCAGAGTGGTACAGACTGGACCAGTCTACTGTATATATTGACTGAAGACAGTGATGTAGAGTGATACAGACTGGACCAGTCTACTGTATATCTTGACTGAGGACAGTGATGCAGACTGGACCAGTCTACTGTATATCTTGACTGAGGACAGTGATGCAGAGTGGTACAGACTGGACCAGTCTACTGTATGTATTGACTGAGGACAGTGATACAGACTGGACTAGTCTACTGTATATCTTGACTGAGGACAGTGATGCAGACTGGACCAGTCTACTGTATATATTGACTGAGGACAGTGATGCAGACTGGACCAGTCTACTGTATATATTGACTGAGGACAGTGATGTAGAGTGGTATAGACTGGACCAGTCTACTGTATGTATTAACTGAGGACAGTGATGCAGAGTGGTACAGACTGGACCAGTCTACTGTATATATTGACCGAGGACAGTGATGTAGAGTGGTACAGACTGGACCAGTCTACTGTATGTATTGACTGAGGACAGTGATGCAGACTGGACCAGTCTACTGTATGTATTGACTGAGGACAGTGATGTAGAGTGATACAGACTGGACCAGTCTACTGTATATCTTGACTGAGGACAGTGATGCAGACTGGACCAGTCTACTGTATATCTTGACTGAGGACAGTGATGCAGATTGGTACAGACTGGACCAGTCTACTGTATGTATTGACTGAGGACAGTGATGCAGACTGGACTAGTCTACTGTATATCTTGTCTGAGGGCAGTGATGCAGACTAGACCAGTCTACTGTATATCTTGACTGAGGACAGTGATGCAGACTGGACCAGTCTACTGTATATATTGACGGAGGACAGTGATGTAGAGTGGTATAGACTGGACCAGTCTACTGTATGTATTAACTGAGGACAGTGATGCAGAGTGGTACAGACTGGACCAGTCTACTGTATATATTGACTGAGGACAGTGATGTAGAGTGGTACAGACTGGACCAGTCTACTGTATGTATTGACTGAGGACAGTGATACAGAGTGGACCAGTCTACTGTATGTATTGACTGAGGACAGTGATGTAGAGTGGTACAGACTGGACCAGTCTACTGCATGTATTGACTGAGGACAATGATGCAGACTGGACTAGTCTACTGTATATCTTGACTGAGGACAGTGATGCAGAGTGGTATAGACTGGACCAGTCTACTGTATATATTGACTGAGGACAGTGATGCAGAGTGGTATAGACTGGACCAGTCTACTGTATTTATTGACTGAGGACAGTGATGCAGAGTGGTACAGACTGGACCAGTCTACTGTATTTATTGACTGAGGACAGTGATGCAGAGTGGTATAGACTGGACCAGTCTACTGTATGTATTGACTGAGGACAGTGATGCAGAGTGGTATAGACTGGACCAGTCTACTGTATTTATTGACTGAGGACAGTGATGCAGACTGGACTAGTCTACTGTATATATTGACTGAAGACAGTGATGCAGAGTGGTACAGACTGGACCAGTCTACTGTATATATTGACTGAAGACAGTGATGCAGAGTGGTATAGACTGGACCAGTCTACTGTATGTATTGACTGAGGACAGTGATGCAGAGTGGTACAGACTGGACCAGTCTACTGTATGTATTGACTGTGGACAGTGATGCAGAGTGGTACAGACTGGACCAGTCTACTGTATATATTGACTGAGGACAGTGATACAGAGTGGTACAGACTGGACCAGTCTACTGTATATATTGACTGAGGACAGTGATACAGACTGGTATAGACTGGACCAGTCTACTGTATATCTGGACTGAGGACAGTGATGCAGAGTGGTACAGACTGGACCAGTCTACTGTATTTATTGACTGAGGTTCAGTGGAGGGGATTGGGGTTAATAAGATTCAACAGGCTCCATAACTAGCCTTCTGCTATCATCTGTATCTAGTTGTGAAGAGGGGACAGGAGAGGGGACAGATAGAGATGAGAGAGTGAGGGAAGGAGACTGAAAGGGAGGAAGGGAGAGAGAGAGAGATAGAGATGAGAGTGTGAGGGAGGGAGACTGAGAAGTGAGGGAGGGAGAGAGATAGATATGAGAGAGTGAGGGAGGGAGAGAGAGAGATGAGAGAGTGAGGGAAGGAGACTGAAAGCGAGGGAGGGAGAGAGATAGAGAAGAGAGTGTGAGAGAGGGAGACTGAGAAGAGAGGGAGAGAGAGTAATAGAGATGAGAGAGTGAGGGAGGGAGAGAGATAGAGATGAGAGAGTGAGGGAGGGAGACTGCCAAGAGAGGGGTGGCAGAGATAAAGATGAGAGAGTGAGGGAGGAAGACTGAGAAGAGAGGGGGGGACAGAGAGAAAGATGAGAGAGTGAGGAGGGAGGGAGGGTGGGAGAGAGATAGAGATGAGAGAGTGAGGGAGTCTGAAAAGAGAGGGAGGGAGGGAGAGAGATAGAGATGAGAGAGTGAGGGAGGGAGAGAGATAGAGATGAGAGAGTGAGGGAGGGAGACTGAAAAGAGAGGGAGGGAGGGAGAGATAGAGATGAGAGATTGAGGGAGGGAGACTGAATAGAGAGGGAGGGAGGGAGAGAGATAGAGATGAGAGAGTGATGGAGGGAGACTGAAAAGAGAGGTAGGGAGAGACCATGAGTGCAAGACCTCCTTCAGCCTTTAGGTCTGACTCAGAGGCAGTGTGACCAATTCATTACAGTTAAAGAGTCAATGCCCCAGGATGTTTGCACAATTAACAGTTATTCAACACACACGCACACACTCTGTTATTCTCCAACCACACACACATTCTTCGGGAACGTCCGCCATCCTCTGGGAGTATATGCGACCCAGTGTTCCGACACTAATCCTGCTGCCTCCGCTCTGAACAATACAATCTGTTCTACAGAGTACTGGGCAGAGAAGAGGAGAGAGAGAGGGAAGAGGAGATAGGGAAAAGGAGAGAGAGGAAGAGGAGAGAGATGGAAGAATATGGAGAGGGAAGAGGAGAGAGAGAGGAAGAGGAGAGAAAGGGAAGAGGAGAGATAGGGAAGAGGCGGGAGAGGGAAGAGGAGAGAGAGGAAGAGGAGAGAAAGGGAAGAGGGAAGATGAGAGAGAGGAGGAGAAGGGAGTCAGAAGATGAGAGAAGGGGAAGAGGAGAGAGAGGGAAGAATAGGGAGAGGGAAGAGGAGAAATAGGAAATAATAGGGAGAGGGAATAGGAGAGAGGGAAGAGGAGGGAGAGGGAAGAGGAGAGGGAAGAGGGGAGATGAGAGAGAGGAGGAGGAGGGAGACAGAAGAGGAGAGAAGGGGAAGAGGAGAGAGAGGAAGAGGAGAGAAGGGGAAGAGGAGAGAGAGGAAGAGGAGAGAAAGGGAAGAGGGAAGATGAGAGAGAGGAGGAGGAGGGAGACAGAACAGGAGAGAAGGGGAAGAGGAGAGAGAAGGAAGAATAGGGAGAATAGGAAGAGGAGAGAAATAGCTGTTCTATCATTCAGCCTACAGTAGCACCCAATGTGTTGTGTTCAATGTAGACCTACATTCCATGAGACTTTTAAAAAAACCTGCAGGGCTTGAAATGAACCTGTTAATGCACTTGTCCTTCAGACAAAGAGGTGACTGAACATGTTGTTGTGTTGCTTGATGCCAGAAACCACTTTACAAAATAAAATGCATTATTATTCCCATACCATTATTACAGAGAATCAGACTGATGATGCTACCCTCTGCCTATATGATGCTACCCTCTGCCTATATGATGCTACCCTCTGCCTATATGATGCTACCCTCTGCCTATATGATGCTACCCTCTGCCTATATGATGCTACCCTCTGCCTATGTGATGCTACCCTCTGCCTATATGATGCTACCCCCTGCCTATATGATGCTACCCTCTGCCTATATGATGCTACCCTTTGCCTATATGATGCTACCCTCTGCCTATATGATGCTACCCTCTGCCTATATGATGCTACCCTCTGCCTATATGATGCTACCCTCTGCCTATATGATGCTACCCTCTGCCTATATGATGCTACCCTCTGCCTATATGATGCTACCCTCTGCCTATATGATGCTACCCTCTGCCTATGTGATGCTACCCCCTGCCTATATGATGCTACCCTCTGCCTATATGATGCTACCCTCTGCCTATATGATGCTACCCTCTGCCTATGTGATGCTACCCTCTGCCTATATGATGCTACCCCCTGCCTATATGATGCTACCCTCTGCCTATATGATGCTACCCTCTGCCTATATGATGCTACCCTCTGCCTATATGATGCTACCCTCTGCCTATATGATGCTACCCTCTGCATATATGATGCTATCTTCTGCCTATATGATGCTACCCTCTGCCTATATGATGCTACCCTCTGCCTATATGATGCTACCCCCTGCCTATATAATGCTACCCCCTGCCTTTGTGATGCTACCCTCTGCCTATATGATGCTACCCTCTGCCTATGTGATGCTACCCTCTGCCTATATGATGCTACCCTCTGCCTTTGTGATGCTACTCCCTGCCTATATGATGCTACCCTCTGCCTATATGATGCTACCCTCTGCCTTTGTGATGCTACTCCCTGCCTATATGATGCTACCCTCTGCCTATATGATGCTACCCTCTGCCTTTGTGATGCTACCCTCTGCCTTTGTGATGCTACCCTCTGCCTATATGATGCTACCCTCTGCCTTTGTGATGCTACTCCCTGCCTATATGATGCTACCCTCTGCCTATATGATGCTACCCTCTGCCTTTGTGATGCTACCCTCTGCCTATATGATTCTACCCTCTGCCTATATGATGCTACCCTCTGCCTATATGATGCTACCCTCTGCCTTTGTGATGCTACCCTCTGCCTATATGATGCTACCCTCTGCCTATATGATGCTACCCTCTGCCTATATGATGCTACCCTCTGCCTATTTGATTCTACCCTCTGCCTTTGTGATGCTACCCCCTGCCTATATGATGCTACCCTCTTCCTATATGATGCTACCCTCTGCCTTTGTGATGCTACCCTCTGCCTATATGATTCTACCCTCTGCCTATATGATGCTACCCTCTGCCTATATGATGCTACCCTCTGCCTATATGATGCTACCCTCTGCATATGATGCTACCCTCTGCCTATATGATGCTACCCTCTGCCTATATGATGCTACCCTCTGCCTTTGTGATGCTACCCTCTGCCTATATGATGCTACCCTCTGCCTATATGATGCTACCCTCTGCCTATTTGATGCTACCCTCTGCCTTTGTGATGTTACCCCCTGCCTATATGATGCTACCCTCTTCCTATATGATGCTACCCTCTGCCTTTGTGATGCTACCCTCTGCCTATATGATTCTACCCTCTGCCTATATGATGCTACCCTCTGCCTATATGATGCTACCCTCTGCCTTTGTGATGCTACCCTCTGCCTCTATGATGCTACCCTCTGCCTATATGATGCTACCCTCTGCCTATATGATGCTACCCTCTGCCTATTTGATGCTACCCTCTGCCTTTGTGATGCTACCCCCTGCCTATTTGATGCTACCCTCTGCCTTTGTGATGCTACCCTCTGCCTATATGATGCTACCCTCTGCATATGATGCTACCCTCTGCCTATATGATGCTACCCTCTGCCTTTGTGATGCTACCATCTGCCTATATGATGCTACCCTCTGCCTATGTGATGCTACCCTATGCCTATATGATGCTACCCTCTGCCTATTTGATGCTACCCTCTGCCTTTGTGATGCTACCCTCTTCCTATATGATGCTACCCTCTGCCTATATGATGCTACCCTCTGCATTTGTGATGCTACCCCCTGCCTATATGATGCTACCCTCTGCCTATATGATGCTACCCTCTGCCTATATGATGCTACCCTCTGCCTTTGTGATGCTACCCTCTGCCTTTGTGATGCCACCCTCTGCCTATATGATTCTTCATGTTCATGTTCATGTTTTGTCCTCTTGTAGGAAACAATCACTCCCCCATTTGCTGACTACAAATGATCTATAACTGGGCTAATAACTCACTAACTAGCAAAGGATATAAACAAAATGTACAAACGCTCACACATGGCTACATGTATCTCGTCTACCCACGATCGTTCATCCTGTTAAAACAGTCTAGTTCGAAGTGAATGACACAGATCCATATATGGCAATGGTCTATTTGCATAAAGGCCTACTGCAGCTCTGATTGGTTATGCTGTGCTTGTCTGTGTAGAGTACAGGCCTGAGTCCTGCCTGTTAACGCAATAAAATCCTACTCCGATGTGTTCTGCCTACAACAAGATCTCTCACATAGTTAGTTTTCTTTCGGTAAGTTGCATTGAAAGTGGAAATATTGTGTTGATTGGATCTCAATTCCAAAAGTAAAGGGAAACTAAAGGGGAAAACTCTAGAAAGGTGAGTGAAATTCAACCTCTTGCTTCTCTGCAGGGGGCTGATGTTTCTTCTGCACAGCAGTCCCCAAGGGAGCTGCGCCTCCACGCCAGAGAGCACAGCTTAGAGAGAGAACGGTGATGACTACCGAGACTTCAACAACCCCACACTCGAATCACTGCAGTCATTTTTAACATTCAGGGTGCTCAACTTCTGCAAAGAATGTGTTAATATTTCACGACGGGTATAATGAGGCCTGAGTATTGAATGAATAACCTTGATGATGCTGATTATGACACTGGTGATTAAGATGATGACAATCTGATAATCATTCTCATTACATTCCCCTATCTCAGACCATCCATCATTATTAATGTGCAGATCATACATTCTGCCGACTGTTTCATTATTAACTGGGACCTGCTATGAAAAAGACAGACCTGTCTCGGTGAAAAATCAGTTTCTGTCTTTCACTGTGTAGTTAACCCTTTCGACAGGCTAAAGTACTCTGGCAGTTTTCACATGCTGTTAGGAAGTATATTACAGTCCGCCTTTTATTTACTTAAAGGGTAATTACTTATTACGAAATGAGTCACTACTGTGGGCTTTCTACATGACCCCGGGGCATGAATGTTGTGTGATTTGGTTTCAATCCAACCTTATAAGTAAGGATTTGACTTTTTTTTGGTCTGAACTATGTATATTTTATTTTTATTATGGATCCCCATTGGTTCCTGCCAAGATGGCAGCTTCTCTTCCTGGGGTTTATTATGGATCCCCATTAGTTCCTGCCAAGGCAGCAGCTACTCTTCCTGGGGTTTATTATGGATCCCCATTAGTTTCTGCCAAGCAGCAGCTACTCTTCCTGGGGTTTATTATGGATCCCCATTAGTTTCTGCCAAGGCAGCAGCTTCTCTTCCTGGGGTTTATTATGGATCCCATTAGTTCCTGCCAAGATGGCAGCTTCTCTTCCTGGGGTTTATTATGGATCCCCATTAGTTCCTGCCAAGGCAGCAGCTACTCTTCCTGGGGCTTATTATGGATCCCCATTAGTTTCTGCCAAGCAGCAGCTACTCTTCCTGGGGTTTATTATGGATCCCCATTAGTTCCTGCCAAGGCAGCAGCTACTCTTCCCGGGGTTTATTATGGATCCCCATTAGTTTCTGCCAAGCAGCAGCTACTCTTCCTGGGGTTTATTATGGATCCCCATTAGTTCCTGCGAAGGCAGCAGCTACTCTTCCTGGTGTTTATTAAGGATCCCCATTAGTTTCTGCCAAGCAGCAGCTACTCTTCCTGGTGTTTATTAAGGATCCCCATTAGTTTCTGCCAAGGCAGCTACTCTTCCTGGGGTTTATTATGGATCCCCATTAGTTTCTGCCAAGCAGCAGCTACTCTTCCTGGGGTATATTATGGATCCCCATTAGTTCCTGCCAAGGCAGCAGCTACTCTTCCTGGGGTTTATTATGGATCCCCATTAGTTCCTGCCAAGGCAGCAGCTACTCTTCCTGGGGTTTATCATGGATCCCCATTAGTTCCTGCCAAGCAGCAGCTACTCTTACTGGGGTTTATTATGGATCCTCATTAGTTCCTGCCAAGCAGCAGCTACTCTTCCTGGGGTTTATTATGGATCCTCATTAGTTTATTATGGATCCTCATAACTTGCAACATGTTTTGTGCATTGTTCCAGATTGAAAAATTCCAACCCTACCCCCAGTGACACGTTAGATCATAGGTGTATAAAATACATGCTCACCATAGGTCAGAGCTTGTCTAGACAATGTTTTGACTATGGGTCAGGACTTGTCTAGACGATGTGTTGACTATGGGTCAGGACTTGTCTAGACGATGTGTTGACCCTGGGTCAGGACTTGTCTAGATGATGTGCTGACCCTGGGTCAGGGCTTGTCTAGATGATGTGTTGACACTGGGTCAGGGCTTGTCTAGATGATGTGTTGACACTGGGTCAGGGCTTGTCTAGATGATGTGTTGACCCTGGGTCAGTGCTTGTCTAGATGATGTGTTGACCCTGGGTCAGGGCTTGTCTAGATGATGTGTTGACCCTGGGTCAGGGCTTGTCTAGATAATGTGTTGACCCTGGGTCAGGGCTTGTCTAGATGATGTGTTGACCCTGGGTCAGGGCTTTTCTAGATGATGTGTTGACCCTGGGTCAGGGCTTGTCTAGATGATGTGTTGACCCTGGGTCAGGGCTTGTCTAGATGATGTGTTGACCCTGGGTCAGGGCTTGTCTAGATGATGTGTTGACCCTGGGTCAGGGCTTGTCTAGATGATGTGTTGACCCTGGATCAGGACTTGTCTAGATGATGTGTTGACCCTGGATCAGGACTTGTCTAGATGATGTGTTGACCCAGGGTCAGGACTTGTCTAGATGGTGTGTTGACCCTTGGTCATGGCTTGTCTAGATGATGTGTTGACCCTGGGTCAGGACTTGTCTAGATGATGTGTTGACCCTGGGTCAGAGCTTGTCTAGATGATGTGTTGACCCTGGGTCAGGGCTTGTCTAGATGATGTGTTGACCATGATGTGTTGACCCTGGGTCAGGGCTTGTCTAGATGATGTGTTGACACTGGGTCAGGGCTTGTCTAGATTATGTGTTGACCCTGGGACAGGACTTGTCTAGCTGATTTGTTGACCCTGGGTCAGGGCTTGTCTAGATGATGTGTTGACCCTGGGTCAGGACTTGTCTAGATTATGTGTTGACCCTGGGTCAGGGCTTGTCTAGATGGTGTGTTGACCCTGGGTCAGGGCTTGTCTAAATGATGTGTTGACCCTGGGTCAGGACTTTTCTAGATGATGTGTTGACCCTGGGTCAGGGCTTGTCTAGATGATGTGTTGACCCTGTGTCAGGGCTTGTCTAGATGATGTGTTTGCGTGTTTGTGAGCAGGTTAGCCCTGTGCCACAGATGGCATGGCATAACAACCAGATGGGTACAGCTCCCGTAACCCACTCCTGGCAGAGCCAATTGTTGCTTGACTAGCTTTGCCAAACAACCCATTAACACAGCTGGAAAACGGTTTCATCTCTCTATCTGTATGAATGGATATCCGGGAGCTTTAACCAATATGGTCATTTTGGTATATTTTCAACAATAGTTAACACCCCCGTCATCTATAGGATTCATAGGAAACCAGGGGACATCAGACATCTGTTTTCGGCTGATTCCGCCTCCCAACAGCAAACTTTAAAAACCCATGACTATAATTGGATCACTGTGATTCTAATGGCATTTTAGTGAACGTTATTTCCTTTAATCTCTCTCTCTCTCTCTCGCTTCACCTTTTCATTACTGGAAGTGTGAACCTGCTCATTAACCACCGTTCACTCACTCCATATCTCCTCTTTACTCCCACACCACCTCTCTCTCTCTCTCTCTCTCTCTCTCTGTCCACAAAAAGGCATACAGGCAGCAGATTCCTGAAAGCTAAGGGCGGATGGGGGAGAGAAATACCTCCCAGGATTAGTTAGTAATCTGGGTCTTTGGTCTCGAGGATTCACCCTCTGCCTACCACCCCTTGGAACACTGGGAGATTTGTCTGTGGGGATGCGGGGTGAGAGGGGTGCGGGGTGAGACTGACAGGGGTGCTCGTTAGCGAGGTTGGGGGAGGATTAAGAACCTTTGTGAAGGGGGGGTGGGGGGGGGGGCGGTTGGAGGAGGCGGACAAATGGTAGTTTTGTGAGGGTGAACTTGAGACTGAAGCCTCAGGTTTAGACATGGACTGGTGCAGAGAGGTACCTGAAGGTGCCATGGCACAGACTGATTAATGGTAGGGGGGAGGTTGGCTTTCTTGGGAAGGGGGAGACAGGGAGAAGGTTGAGGCTTTTGGGCAGAGGGGAGAAAGGGGAGAGGTTGATTTTGTTGGGAAGAGGGGAGGCGGGGAGAAGATTGATGTTGTTGGGAAGAGGGGAGGCAGGGAGAAGGTTGATGTTGTTGGAGGGACGCAGAGGAGAGGCTGATATTGTTGGGCAGAGAGGGGGAGTGGTTCATGTTGTTGGGCAGAGGGGGAGAGGTTCATGTTGTTGGGTGGAGGGGGAGAGGTTCATGTTTTTGGGTGGAGGGGGAGAGGTTCATGTTGTTGGGTGGAGGGGGAGAGGTTCATGTTGTTGGGCAGAGGGGGAGAGGTTCATGTTGTTGGGTGTAGGGGGAGAGGTTTATGTTGTTGGGTGGAGGGGGAGAGGTTCATGTTTTTGGGTGGAGAGGGAGAGGTTCATGTTGTTGGGTGGAGGGGGAGAGGTTCATGTTGTTGGGCAGAGGGGGAGAGGTTCATGTTGTTGGGTGGAGGGGGAGAGGTTCATGTTGTTTGGTGGAGGGGGAGAGGTTAATGTTGTTGGGTGGAGGGGGAGAGGTTCATGTAGTTGGGCAGAGGGGGAGAGGTTCATGTTGTTGGGTGGAGGGGGAGAGGTTCATGTTGTTTGGTGGAAGGGGAGAGGTTAATGTTGTTGGGTGGAGGGGGAGAGGTTCATGTAGTTGGGCAGAGGGGGAGAGGTTCATGTAGTTGGGTGGAGGGGGAGAGGTTCATGTTGTTTGGTGGAGGGGGAGAGGTTCATGTTGTTGGGTGGAGGGGGAGAGGTTCATGTAGTTGGGTGGAGGGGGAGAGGTTCATGTTGTTGGGTGGAGGGGGAGAGGTGGTGTTGCCAAGTAGTATTCCTCCATTTTCTGGTTCCAAGCCAAGTAGCATTCCTGTTGCCATTAGACCAAAGTAACACATTGACATCTTCTCCAGAAATGCTAGAAACAGCTAATAAATAATAATAAACCAGGATCTTGTAAAGTGCATGTGTCAAACTCATTCCAAGGAGGGCCGAGTGTGCGGGTTTCCCTCCTCCCTTGTACTTGAATGATGAATTAAGGTCACTAATTAGTAAAGAACTCCCCTCTGTCTTAATTGAAAGGAACAAACCAAAACCCGCAGACACTAGGCATTCCATGGAATGAGTTTGACACCCCTGTTGTAAAGGTCAAAAACATGGCTGCCGGGAGCCAATTTAACTTGTTTGAGTGACTTTGTCAAAACACCGACAGGTGGCCAAACGGAACCCTATTCTACAGGTCAGCTACTTTGACCCTTGGCCTGCGTGCTACATTTCAGGGGGGAATGGATCAAGAGGTCTGTTGCGACTGGTGAGTGTTGATATGGCCAGATACAAAACAAGGTAAGAGATGTACTGAGCACAGAGCGGCAGTACAGCATGCCACCAGAACGCCTTGATCAATTGATTGGCAGGAGTGTACAACCATAGATGGGGTCTTAATGCTTATTCTCTAAGGAACCAGTCGTTATGTTAGGTGTGGATGAGGTCTTATTCTCTAAGGAACCAGTCGTTATGTTAGGTGTGGATGGGGTCTTACTCTCTAAGGAACAGAACCAGTCGTTATGTTAGGTGTGGAGGGGGTCTTATTCTCTAAGGAACAGAACCAGTCGTTATGTTAGGTGTGGATGGGGTCTTATTCTCTAAGGAACCAGTCGTTATGTTAGGTGTGGATGGGGTCTTACTCTCTAAGGAACAGAACCAGTCGTTATGTTAGGTGTGGAGGGGGTCTTATTCTCTAAGGAACCAGTCGTTATGTTAGGTGTGGATGGGGTCTTACTCTCTAATTAACAGAACCAGTCGTTATGTTAGGTGTGGAGGGGGTCTTATTCTCTAAGGAACCAGTTGTTATGTTAGGTGTGGATGGGGTCTTATTCTCTAAGGAACCAGTCGTTATGTTAGGTGTGGATGGGGTCTTACTCTCTAATTAACAGAACCAGTCGTTATGTTAGGTGTGGAGGGGGTCTTATTCTCTAAGGAACCAGTCGTTATGTTAGGTGTGGATGGGGTCTTATTCTCTAAGGAACCAGTCGTTATGTTAGGTGTGGATGGGGTCTTACTCTCTAATTAACAGAACCAGTCGTTATGTTAGGTGTGGATGGGGTCTTATTCTCTAAGGAACCAGTCGTTATGTTAGGTGTGGATGGGGTCTTATTCTCTAAGGAACCAGTCGTTATGTTAGGTGTGGATGGGGTCTTACTCTCTAATTAACAGAACCAGTCGTTATGTTAGGTGTGGATGGGGTCTTATTCTCTAAGGAACCAGTCGTTATGTTAGGTGTGGATGGGGTCTTACTCTCTAAGGAACCAGTCGTTATGTTAGGTGTGGATGGGGTCTTACTCTCTAAGGAACAGAACCAGTCGTTATGTTAGGTGTGGATGAGGTCTTATTCTCTAAGGAACCAGTCGTTATGTTAGGTGTGGATGGGGTCTTACTCTCTAATTAACAGAACCAGTCATTATGTTAGGTGTGGATGGGGTCTTATTCTCTAAGGAACCAGTCATTATGTTAGGTGTGGATGGGGTCTTAATGCTTATTCTCTAAGGAACCAGTCATTATGTTAGGTGTGGATGGGGTCTTAATGCTTATTCTCTAAGGAACCAGTCATTATGTTAGGTGTGGATGGGGTCTTACTCTCTAATTAACAGAACCAGTCGTTATGTTAGGTGTGGATGGGGTCTTTCTCTCTAAGGAACAGAACCAGTCATTATGTTAGGTGTGGATGGGGTCTTACTCTCTAAGGAACAGAACCAGTCGTTATGTTAGGTGTGGAGGGGGTCTTATTCTCTAAGGAACCAGTCGTTATGTTAGGTGTGGATGGGGTCTTACTCTCTAATTAACAGAACCAGTCGTTATGTTAGGTGTGGAGGGGGTCTTATTCTCTAAGGAACCAGTTGTTATGTTAGGTGTGGATGGGGTCTTATTCTCTAAGGAACCAGTCGTTATGTTAGGTGTGGATGGGGTCTTACTCTCTAATTAACAGAACCAGTCGTTATGTTAGGTGTGGATGGGGTCTTATTCTCTAAGGAACCAGTCATTATGTTAGGTGTGGATGGGGTCTTACTCTCTAAGGAACAGAACCAGTCGTTATGTTAGGTGTGGAGGGGGTCTTATTCTCTAAGGAACCAGTCGTTATGTTAGGTGTGGATGGGGTCTTATTCTCTAAGGAACCAGTCGTTATGTTAGGTGTGGATGGGGTCTTACTCTCTAATTAACAGAACCAGTCGTTATGTTAGGTGTGGATGGGGTCTTATTCTCTAAGGAACCAGTCGTTATGTTAGGTGTGGATGGGGTCTTATTCTCTAAGGAACAGAACCAGTCGTTATGTTAGGTGTGGATGGGGTCGTACTCTCTAATTAACAGAACCAGTCATTATGTTAGGTGTGGATGGGGTCGTACTCTCTAATTAACAGAACCAGTCATTATGTTAGGTGTGGATGGGGTTTTACTTTCTAAGGACCAGTCGTTATGTTAGGTGTGGATGGGGTCTTACTCTCTAATTAACAGAACCAGTCGTTATGTTAGGTGTGGATGGGGTCTTACTCTCTAATTAACAGAACCAGTCATTATGTTAGGTGTGGATGGGGTTTTACTTTCTAAGGACCAGTCGTTATGTTAGGTGTGGATGGGGTCTTACTCTCTAAGGAACCAGTCATTATGTTAGGTGTGGATGGGGTCTTACTCTCTAAGGAACAGAACCAGTCATTATGTTAGGTGTGGATGAGGTCTTACTCTCTAAGGAACAGAACCAGTCATTATGTTAGGTGTGGATGAGGTCTTACTCTCTAAGGAACAGAACCAGTCGTAATGTTAGGTGTGGATGAGGTCTTACTCTCTAAGGAACAGAACCAGTCGTTATGTTAGGTGTGGATGGGGTCTTACTCTCTAAGGAACAGAACCAGTCATTATGTTAGGTGTGGATGGGTTCTTAATCTCTAAGGAACAGAATCAGTCGTTATGTTAGGTGTGGATGGGGTCTTACTCTCTAAGGAACCAGTCATTATGTTAGGTGTGGATGGGGTCTTACTCTCTAAGGAACAGAATCAGTCGTTATGTTAGGTGTGGATGGGTTCTTACTCTCTAAGGAACAGAACCAGTCATTATGTTAGGTGTGGATGAGGTCTTACTCTCTAAGGAACAGAACCAGTCGTTATGTTAGGTGTGGATGAGGTCTTACTCTCTAAGGAACAGAACCAGTCGTTATGTTAGGTGTGGATGGGGTCTTACTCTCTAAGGAACAGAACCAGTCATTATGTTAGGTGTGGAGGGGGTCTTACTCTCTAAGGAACCAGTCATTATGTTAGGTGTGGATGGGGTCTTACTCTCTAAGAAACCAGTCATTATGTTAGGTGTGGATGGGGTCTTACTCTCTAAGGAACAGAACCAGTCGTTATGTTAGGTGTGGATGGGGTCTTAATCTCTAAGGAACAGAATCATTCGTTATGTTAGGTGTGGATGGGGTCTTACTCTCTAAGGAACCAGTCATTATGTTAGGTGTGGATGGGGTCTTACTCTCTAAGGAACAGAACCAGTCGTTATGTTAGGTGTGGATGGGGTCTTACTCTCTAAGGAACAGAACCAGTCGTTATGTTAGGTGTGGATGGGGTCTTACTCTCTAAGGAACAGAACCAGTCATTATGTTAGGTGTGGAGGGGGTCTTACTCTCTAAGGAACCAGTCATTATGTTAGGTGTGGATGGGGTCTTACTCTCTAAGAAACCAGTCATTATGTTAGGTGTGGATGGGGTCTTACTCTCTAAGGAACAGAACCAGTCGTTATGTTAGGTGTGGTTTGGGTCTTAATCTCTAAGGAACCAGTCATTATGTTAATTGTGGATGGGGTCTTACTCTCTAAGGAACAGAACCAGTCGTTATGTTAGGTGTGGATGGGGTCTTAATCTCTAAGGAACAGAACCAGTCGTTATGTTAGGTGTGGATGAGGTCTTACTCTCTAAGGAACCAGTCGTTATGTTAGGTGTGGATGTGGTCTTACTCTCTAAGGAACAGAACCAGTCATTATGTTAGGTGTGGATGAGGTCTTACTCTCTGAGGAACCAGTCATTATGTTAGGTGTGGATGAGGTCTTACTCTCTAAGGAACAGAACGAGTCATTATGTTAGGTGTGGATGGGGTCTTACTCTCTAAGGAACAGAACCAGTCATTATGTTAGGTGTGGATGAGGTCTTACTCTCTAAGGAACAGAACCAGTCGTTATGTTAGGTGTGGATGAGGTCTTACTCTCTAAGGAACAGAACCAGTCGTTATGTTAGGTGTGGATGGGGTCTTACTCTCTAAGGAACAGAACCAGTCATTATGTTAGGTGTGGAGGGGGTCTTACTCTCTAAGGAACCAGTCAATATGTTAGGTGTGGATGGGGTCTTACTCTCTAAGGAACCAGTCATTATGTTAGGTGTGGATGAGGTCTTACTCTCTAAGGAACAGAACCAGTCGTTATGTTAGGTGAGGATGGGGTCTTAATCTCTAAGGAACCAGTCGTTATGTTAGGTGTGGATGTGGTCTTACTCTCTAAGGAACAGAACCAGTCATTATGTTAGGTGTGGATGAGGTCTTACTCTCTAAGGAACCAGTCATTATGTTAGGTGTGGATGAGGTCTTACTCTCTAAGGAACAGAACCAGTCATTATGTTAGGTGTGGATGGGGTCTTACTCTCTAAGGAACCAGTCATTATGTTAGGTGTGGATGAGGTCTTACTCTCTAAGGAACAGAACAAGTCATTATGTTAGGTGTGGATGGGGTCTTACTCTCTAAGGAATCAGTCATTATGTTAGGTGTGGATGGGGCCTTTCTCTCTAAGGAACAGAACCAGTTGTTATGTTAGGTGTGGATGGAGTTTTACTCTCTAAGGAAAGGAACCAGTCATTATGTTAGGTGTGGATTAGGTCTTACTCTCTAAGGAACCAGTCGTTATGTTAGGTGTGGATGGGGTCTTACTCTCTAAGGAACCAGTCGTTATGTTAGGTGTGGATGGGGTCTTACTCTCTAAGGAACAGAACCAGTCGTTATGTTAGGTGTGGATGAGGTCTTATTCTCTAAGGAACCAGTCGTTATGTTAGGTGTGGATGGGGTCTTACTCTCTAATTAACAGAACCAGTCATTATGTTAGGTGTGGATGGGGTCTTATTCTCTAAGGAACCAGTCATTATGTTAGGTGTGGATGGGGTCTTAATGCTTATTCTCTAAGGAACCAGTCATTATGTTAGGTGTGGATGGGGTCTTAATGCTTATTCTCTAAGGAACCAGTCATTATGTTAGGTGTGGATGGGGTCTTACTCTCTAATTAACAGAACCAGTCGTTATGTTAGGTGTGGATGGGGTCTTTCTCTCTAAGGAACAGAACCAGTCATTATGTTAGGTGTGGATGGGGTCTTACTCTCTAAGGAACAGAACCAGTCGTTATGTTAGGTGTGGAGGGGGTCTTATTCTCTAAGGAACCAGTCGTTATGTTAGGTGTGGATGGGGTCTTACTCTCTAATTAACAGAACCAGTCGTTATGTTAGGTGTGGAGGGGGTCTTATTCTCTAAGGAACCAGTTGTTATGTTAGGTGTGGATGGGGTCTTATTCTCTAAGGAACCAGTCGTTATGTTAGGTGTGGATGGGGTCTTACTCTCTAATTAACAGAACCAGTCGTTATGTTAGGTGTGGATGGGGTCTTATTCTCTAAGGAACCAGTCATTATGTTAGGTGTGGATGGGGTCTTACTCTCTAAGGAACAGAACCAGTCGTTATGTTAGGTGTGGAGGGGGTCTTATTCTCTAAGGAACCAGTCGTTATGTTAGGTGTGGATGGGGTCTTATTCTCTAAGGAACCAGTCGTTATGTTAGGTGTGGATGGGGTCTTACTCTCTAATTAACAGAACCAGTCGTTATGTTAGGTGTGGATGGGGTCTTATTCTCTAAGGAACCAGTCGTTATGTTAGGTGTGGATGGGGTCTTACTCTCTAAGGAACAGAACCAGTCGTTATGTTAGGTGTGGAGGGGGTCTTATTCTCTAAGGAACCAGTCGTTATGTTAGGTGTGGATGGGGTCTTATTCTCTAAGGAACCAGTCGTTATGTTAGGTGTGGATGGGGTCTTACTCTCTAATTAACAGAACCAGTCGTTATGTTAGGTGTGGATGGGGTCTTATTCTCTAAGGAACCAGTCGTTATGTTAGGTGTGGATGGGGTCTTATTCTCTAAGGAACAGAACCAGTCGTTATGTTAGGTGTGGATGGGGTCGTACTCTCTAATTAACAGAACCAGTCATTATGTTAGGTGTGGATGGGGTCGTACTCTCTAATTAACAGAACCAGTCATTATGTTAGGTGTGGATGGGGTTTTACTTTCTAAGGACCAGTCGTTATGTTAGGTGTGGATGGGGTCTTACTCTCTAATTAACAGAACCAGTCGTTATGTTAGGTGTGGATGGGGTCTTACTCTCTAATTAACAGAACCAGTCATTATGTTAGGTGTGGATGGGGTTTTACTTTCTAAGGACCAGTCGTTATGTTAGGTGTGGATGGGGTCTTACTCTCTAAGGAACCAGTCATTATGTTAGGTGTGGATGGGGTCTTACTCTCTAAGGAACAGAACCAGTCATTATGTTAGGTGTGGATGAGGTCTTACTCTCTAAGGAACAGAACCAGTCATTATGTTAGGTGTGGATGAGGTCTTACTCTCTAAGGAACAGAACCAGTCGTAATGTTAGGTGTGGATGAGGTCTTACTCTCTAAGGAACAGAACCAGTCGTTATGTTAGGTGTGGATGGGGTCTTACTCTCTAAGGAACAGAACCAGTCATTATGTTAGGTGTGGATGGGTTCTTAATCTCTAAGGAACAGAATCAGTCGTTATGTTAGGTGTGGATGGGGTCTTACTCTCTAAGGAACCAGTCATTATGTTAGGTGTGGATGGGGTCTTACTCTCTAAGGAACAGAATCAGTCGTTATGTTAGGTGTGGATGGGTTCTTACTCTCTAAGGAACAGAACCAGTCATTATGTTAGGTGTGGATGAGGTCTTACTCTCTAAGGAACAGAACCAGTCGTTATGTTAGGTGTGGATGAGGTCTTACTCTCTAAGGAACAGAACCAGTCGTTATGTTAGGTGTGGATGGGGTCTTACTCTCTAAGGAACAGAACCAGTCATTATGTTAGGTGTGGAGGGGGTCTTACTCTCTAAGGAACCAGTCATTATGTTAGGTGTGGATGGGGTCTTACTCTCTAAGAAACCAGTCATTATGTTAGGTGTGGATGGGGTCTTACTCTCTAAGGAACAGAACCAGTCGTTATGTTAGGTGTGGATGGGGTCTTAATCTCTAAGGAACAGAATCATTCGTTATGTTAGGTGTGGATGGGGTCTTACTCTCTAAGGAACCAGTCATTATGTTAGGTGTGGATGGGGTCTTACTCTCTAAGGAACAGAACCAGTCGTTATGTTAGGTGTGGATGGGGTCTTACTCTCTAAGGAACAGAACCAGTCGTTATGTTAGGTGTGGATGGGGTCTTACTCTCTAAGGAACAGAACCAGTCATTATGTTAGGTGTGGAGGGGGTCTTACTCTCTAAGGAACCAGTCATTATGTTAGGTGTGGATGGGGTCTTACTCTCTAAGAAACCAGTCATTATGTTAGGTGTGGATGGGGTCTTACTCTCTAAGGAACAGAACCAGTCGTTATGTTAGGTGTGGTTTGGGTCTTAATCTCTAAGGAACCAGTCATTATGTTAATTGTGGATGGGGTCTTACTCTCTAAGGAACAGAACCAGTCGTTATGTTAGGTGTGGATGGGGTCTTAATCTCTAAGGAACAGAACCAGTCGTTATGTTAGGTGTGGATGAGGTCTTACTCTCTAAGGAACCAGTCGTTATGTTAGGTGTGGATGTGGTCTTACTCTCTAAGGAACAGAACCAGTCATTATGTTAGGTGTGGATGAGGTCTTACTCTCTGAGGAACCAGTCATTATGTTAGGTGTGGATGAGGTCTTACTCTCTAAGGAACAGAACGAGTCATTATGTTAGGTGTGGATGGGGTCTTACTCTCTAAGGAACCAGTCATTATGTTAGGTGTGGATGAGGTCTTACTCTCTAAGGAACAGAACCAGTCATTATGTTAGGTGTGGATGAGGTCTTACTCTCTAAGGAACAGAACCAGTCGTTATGTTAGGTGTGGATGAGGTCTTACTCTCTAAGGAACAGAACCAGTCGTTATGTTAGGTGTGGATGGGGTCTTACTCTCTAAGGAACAGAACCAGTCATTATGTTAGGTGTGGAGGGGGTCTTACTCTCTAAGGAACCAGTCAATATGTTAGGTGTGGATGGGGTCTTACTCTCTAAGGAACCAGTCATTATGTTAGGTGTGGATGAGGTCTTACTCTCTAAGGAACAGAACCAGTCGTTATGTTAGGTGAGGATGGGGTCTTAATCTCTAAGGAACCAGTCGTTATGTTAGGTGTGGATGTGGTCTTACTCTCTAAGGAACAGAACCAGTCATTATGTTAGGTGTGGATGAGGTCTTACTCTCTAAGGAACCAGTCATTATGTTAGGTGTGGATGAGGTCTTACTCTCTAAGGAACAGAACCAGTCATTATGTTAGGTGTGGATGGGGTCTTACTCTCTAAGGAACCAGTCATTATGTTAGGTGTGGATGAGGTCTTACTCTCTAAGGAACAGAACAAGTCATTATGTTAGGTGTGGATGGGGTCTTACTCTCTAAGGAATCAGTCATTATGTTAGGTGTGGATGGGGCCTTTCTCTCTAAGGAACAGAACCAGTTGTTATGTTAGGTGTGGATGGAGTTTTACTCTCTAAGGAAAGGAACCAGTCATTATGTTAGGTGTGGATTAGGTCTTACTCTCTAAGGAACCAGTCGTTATGTTAGGTGTCGATGGGGTCTTACTCTCTAAGGAACAGAACCAGTTGTTATGTTAGGTGTGGATGGAGTTTTACTCTCTAAGGAAAGGAACCAGTCATTATGTTAGGTGTGGATGGGGTCTTACTCTCTAAGGAACCAGTCATTATGTTAGGTGTGGATGGGGTCTTACTCTCCCCCCCCCCCCCCCCCCCCCCCCCCCTGCTGATGTACCAAGCTATATTTACCGGTCCTGTAGCTCCACACAGCACAAGTCTTTAAATAGTTCAAACAATAACACACAAAAACCAATAATACAAAACTAACTTTTAAAAAGAGAGAACGTGAGGGTGATTAAGGATCGTGTCGAAAAAGAAACGTTGACTGAGTAATAAATATAAAAGTGACTTGACAAAAGAGACAGAAAGAGACAGAAAGAGAGGGTGATTAAAGAGTCCAATGTCCTGAGACAGAAAGAGAGGTTGATTAAAGAGTCCAACGTCCTGAGACAGAAATAGAGGGTGATTAAAGAGTCCAACGTCCTGAGACAGAAAGAGAGGGTGATTAAAGAGTCCAACGTCCTGAGACAGAAAGAGAGGGTGATAAAAGAGTCCAACATCCTGAGACAGAAAGAGAGGGTGATTAAAGAGTCCAACGTCCTAAGACAGAAAGAGAGGGTGATTAAAGAGTCCAACGTCATGAGACAGAAAGAGAGGGTGATTAAAGAGTCCAACGTCCTGAGACAGAAAGAGAGGGTGATTAAAGAGTCCAACGTCCTGAGACAGAAAGAGAGGGTGATTAAAGAGTCCACGTCCTGAGACAGAAAGAGAGGGTGATTAAAGAGTCCAACATCCTGAGACAGAAAGAGAGGGTGACTAAAGAGTCCAACGTCCTGAGACAGAAAATGTTGGACAAGAAAAGGAAGAAAGAGAGGAGCAGAGAGAGAGAGAGAGAGAGAGAGAGAGAGAGAGAGAGAGATAGAGAGAGATAGGGAGAGGGAGAGAGAGAGAGAGAGAGAGAGAGAGAGAGAGAGAGAGAGAGAGAGAGACAGAGAGAGAGAGAGAGAGAGAGAGAGAGAGAGAGAGAGAGGGAGAGAGAGACAGAGAGAGAGAGAGAGAGAGAGAGAGGGAGAGAGAGATGGGGGTAGAGAGAGAGGGAGAGAGAGATGGGGGGTAGAGAGAGAGGGAGAGAGAGGGGGTAGAGAGAGAGGGAGAGAGGGGGTAGAGAGAGAGGGAGAGAGAGGGGGGGTAGAGAGAGAGGGAGAGAGAGATGGGGGGGTAGAGAGAGAGAGAGAGAGATGGGGTGGAGAGAGAGGGAGAGAGAGATGGGGGGTAGAGAGAGAGGGAGAAAGAGGGGGTAGAGAGAGAGGGAGAGAGAGGGGGTAGAGAGAGAGGGAGAGAGAGGGGGTAGAGAGAGAGGGAGAGAGAGGGGGGGTAGAGAGAGAGGGAGAGAGAGATGGGGGGGTAGAGAGAGAGAGAGAGAGAGATGGGGTGGAGAGAGAGGGAGAGAGAGATGGGGGGTAGAGAGAGAGGGAGAAAGAGGGGGTAGAGAGAGAGGGAGAGAGAGGGGGTAGAGAGAGAGGGAGAGAGAGATGGGGGGGTAGAGAGAGAGGGAGAGAGAGATGGGGGGTAGAGAGAGAGGGAGAGAGAGATGGGGGGGTAGAGAGAGAGAGAGAGAGAGAGAGAGAGAGAAAACACGAAAGGTGCATGAATGATGGTCCCTGCTCAGACAGTTAGTTGGGGACCTTGCTGAATGCTCTCTGTGCCCTGGATATTCCTGCTCTGTGCTCTCATCCTCCAGAGGATGCCGTTACACTGTACTCTGTCTCTACCAGGACGGCCAGGGAAGATAAATCAGAGCTCCGCAGAGGTTTGAGGAGGGAGCGGTGGATGTTCAGAGAACCTGTTACTACTTCCTTAGCCCAGGAAGGTTAGCTATCCCTGGGGAAGAGCCTAGCAGTTAAGCCGGGCAAGCCAACGAGACCCAGTGGAAGCAAAGAGTGAATGTCACAGAATGTAGTCTGTGATTTTACATGTTAGTCGTTGAGCAGACACTCTTATCCAGAGACACTTACAGGAGCAATTAGGGTTAAGTGCTTAGCTCAAGTGCACATCGACAGATTGTTCACCTAGCTGGCTCGGGGAATCGAACCAGAGACTTTTCAGTTACTGGCCCAACACTCTTGAACGCTAAGCTACCTGCCGCCCAGTTATCTTTACTCATATGGGTGTCCGAGGGGAGTGTCAACCTTCCTGCTCCATTAACATCCTGTTTTCACTCCTTCCTGTCTAATAATAATTTGCTTTTTTATATTAACTTGGAAAAGGCCTATTGGACAATGGGGGGAAAAGCCTGTCTCTATAAATGTACACTCTCAGAAAAAGTGGCTGCAAAACGGTTCTTTGGCTGGCTCCATAGGAGAACCCTTCTTGGTTGAAGGCAAGACCCTTTCTGGTTCCAGGTGGAACTCTGTGGAAAGGGTTCTAAATGGCAAGGGAAAGGGTTCTAACTGGAACCAAAAACGTTCTACCTAAATAAAGGGTTCTTCAAATGGGTCTCCTATGGGGACAGCTGAAGAACCCTTTTAGGTTCTAGATATCAATAATTTTGTGTTCAATATTATCTTCAGAGTTCTGCGTTTTCTTGTGAACTCCGAGACCAAAAAGTCACCTGAGCAGCTTCTACCCCCAAGACATAAGACGGCTGAACAGTTGATCAATTGGCCACCTGGACAATTTACAAAGACGTCCTTCATTATTTATTAAATTCATCTGTATTGTTTTGCACTGGCTCTATGCAAACTCACTAGACTCTACACACACACTCACTAAACTCTACACACACACTCACTAGACTCTACACACACACTCACACATACTACACTGACCACTTGCACTGGCTCTATGCACACTCACTAGACTCTACACACACACTCACACATACTACACTTGGTATGTACAGTAAAATGTACATACTGTATTACCTCAATTTCCTCCACTACCTCGTACCCCTGCACATTGACTGGGTACCGGTACTCCTTGTATATAGCCTTGTTATTACCTCAAGTACCTCGTAACCCTGCACACTAACTCAGTACTGGTACCCCTGCAAATTAACTCAGTACTGGTACTCATTGTATATAGTCTCGTTATTACCTCAGCTACCTCGTACCCCTGCACATTGACTCAGTACTGGTACTCCTGCAGATTAACTCAGTACTGGTACTCCTGTACATTAACTCAGTACTGGTACCCCTGCACATTGACTCAGTACTGGTACCCCTGCACATTAACTCAGTACTGGTACTCCTGTACATTGACTCAGTACTGGTACTCCTGCACATTAACTCAGTACTGGTACTCCTGTACATTAACTCAGTACTGGTACCCCTGCACATTGACTCAGTACTGGTACCCCTGCACATTGACTCAGTACTGGTACTCCTGCACATTGACTCAGTACTGGTACTCCTGCACATTAACTCAGTACTGGTACCCCTGCCCATTGACTCAGTACTGGTACTCCTCCACATTGACTCAGTACTGGTACTCCTGCACATTGACTCAGTACTGGTACTCCTGCACATTAACTCAGTACTGGTACTCCTGGTATAAAGCCTCGTCATTGTTTTTATTCTGCTTCAATTTCCTTTTTTATTTAGCAAATATAAGTCTTCCTTTTTAACTCTGCGCTGTTGGGAACGGGCTCGTCAGTAGGCATTTCACTGTAAAGTCTACACCTGTTGTATTCAGCATGTGACCAATACATTTAGATTTTGATTGGATGCTGAATGTCCTTGATGTTGTGTGGGTGTGTCTATGTGTGTAGTAATAGTAAGAATGGTGAATGTTTCTGTGAAAACCACATGGTTAAATTATCGTAGAGATAATACATATAGCAGAGGCTGAGACAGGAGGGGTCAGGAGACACTGTGGCCCCATCCGAGGACACCCCCGGACAGGGCCAAACAGGAAGGATATATGAATGTTTCTGTGAAAACCACATGGTTAAATTATCGTAGAGATAATACATATAGCAGCAAGAGCTCTGGATGCTGAGGAGCCGCTCACATCATTAATGATTTTCCAACGTAAACATCCAAAGAGAAACAGACGCTGTGCTTTAATTCTTCATTTGATGACCGGTGTAGATAATAATAGTATCATATACTGTAACTCTAACATCGGGTCAACAATTTAAAAAAAAATGCAATTTCTTCGGGCAAGTCATGCCGATACTACTCTGCGATGTGTATAGTTTTTGAGGATGATGTGTTGCATCATCGTGTAACTATTGAGCGTAACGGTCTGAAATGTCCTGAGTCATGTCACTACAGCAGAAAATATCTTTGACGATTGTTTTTGCTCTTTGTGTCTTTACTGTACTCTTCAATCAAGGGTTAGGATTCTGTACTGGGATCGTTTAGTGCTGAGGGATGACAGATTGTTTGGGTTAGGATTCTGTACTGGGATCGTTTAGTGCTGAGGGATGACAGATTGTTTGGGTTAGGATTCTGTACTGGGATCTTTTAGTGCTGAGGGATGACAGATTGTTTGGGTTAGGATTCTGTAATGGGATCTTTTAGTGCAAAGGGATGACAGATTGTTTGGGTTAGGATTCTGTACTGGGATCTTTTAGTGCTGAGGGATGACAGATTGTTTTGGTTAGGATTCTGTAGTGGGATCTTATTGTGCCGAGGGATGACCGATTGTTTGGGTTAGGATTCTGTAGTGGGATCTTATTGTGCCGAGGGATGACAGATTGTTTGGGTTAGGATTCTGTACTGGGATCTTATTGGTCCGAGGGATGACATATTGTTTTGGTTAGGATTCTGTACTGGGATCTTTTAGTGCCGAGGGATGACAGATTGTTTGGGTTAGGATTCTGTAGTGGGATCTTATTGTGCCGAGGGATGACAGATTGTTTGGGTTAGGATTCTGTACTGGGATCTTATTGGTCCGAGGGATGACATATTGTTTTGGTTAGGATTCTGTACTGGGATCTTTTAGTGCCGAGGGATGACAGATTGTTTGGGTTAGGATTCTGTAATGGGATCTTTTAGTGCAAAGGGATGACAGATTGTTTGGGTTAGGATTCTGTACTGGGATCTTATTGGTCCGAGGGATGACATATTGTTTTGGTTAGGATTCTGTACTGGGATCTTTTAGTGCCGAGGGATGACAGATTGTTTGGGTTAGGATTCTGTACTGGGATCTTATTGTGCCGAGGGATGACAGATTGTTTGGGTTAGGCCGACTTTGTTTGTTTCACCTGTCCTTGTCTCCACCCCCCTCCAGGTGTCGTCCATCTTCCCCATGTGTATTTATACCGGTGTTTTCTGTCTGTCTGTGCCAGTTCGTCATGTTTATCAAGTCAACCAGCTTTTATCTCATCTCATGCTTTTCCCCAGTCTCCTGACTCTAAGCCTGTCTGACCACTCTGCCTGCCCCTGGGGCCTGCCTGACCACTCTGCCTGCCCCTGGGGCCTGTCTGACCACTCTGCCTGCCCCTGGGGCCTGCCTGACCACTCTGCCTGCCCCTGGGGCCTGCCTGACCACTCTGCCTGCCCCTGGGGCCTGCCTGACCACTCTGCCTGACCCTGGGGCCTGCCTGACCACTCTGCCTGACCCTGGGGCCTGCCTGACCACTCTGCCTGCCCCTGGGGCCTGCCTACCTGATCACTCTGCCTGCCCCTGGGGCCTGCCTGCCTGACCACTCTGCCTGTCCCTGGGGCCTGCCTGCCTGACCACTCTGCCTGCCCCTGGGGCCTGCCTGACCACTCTGCCTGCCCCTGGGGCCTGCCTGACCACTCTGCCTGCCCCTGAGGCCTGACCACTCTGCCTGCCCCTGGGGCCTGCCTGACCACTCTGCCTGCCCCTGAGGCCTGGCCACTCTGCCTGTCCCTGGGGCCTGCCTGACCACTCTGCCTTCCCCTGGGGCCTGCCTGACCACTCTGCCTTTCCCTGGGGCCTGCCTGACCACTCTGCCTGCCCCTGGGGCCTGCCTGACCACTCTGCCTGCCCCTGGGGCCTGCCTGACCACTCTGCCTGCCCCTGAGGCCTGCCTGACCACTCTGCCTGCCCCTGGGGCCTGCCTGACCACTCTGCCTTTCCCTGGGGCCTGCCTGACCACTCTGCCTGCCCCTGGGGCCTGCCTGACCACTCTGCCTGCCCCTGAGGCCTGCCTGACCACTCTGCCTGCCCCTGGGGCCTGCCTGCCTGACCACTCTGCCTGCCCCTGGGGCCTGCCTACCTGACCACTCTGCATGCCCCTGGGGCCTGCCTGCCTGACCACTCTGCCTGCCCCTGGGGCCTGCCTGCCTGACCACTCTGCCTGCCCCTGGGGCCTGCCTGCCTGACCACTCTGCCTGCCCCTGGGGCCTGTACCTTTGCCCATCCTCTGGATTACTGACCCCTGCCTGCCCCTGTTGGATTGTTAAACTGTTGTTAATTCGACGTTGTCTGCATCCTGGTCTTAACCTGATACATTGACTGGAAGAGAAAGAGAGAGTGGGTAGAGAGGGAGAGAAAGAGAGAGTGGGTAGAGAGGGAGAGAAAGAGAGAGTGGGTAGAGAGGGAGAGAAAGAGAGAGTGGGTAGAGAAGGAGAGAAAGAGAGAGTGGGTAGAGAGGGAGAGAAAGAGAGAGTGGGTAGAGAGGGAGAGAAAGAGAGAGTGGGTAGAGATGGAGAGAAAGAGAGAGTGGGTAGAGAGGGAGAGAAAGAGAGAGTGGGTAGAGAGGGAGAGAAAGAGAGAGTGGGTAGAGAGGGAGAGAAAGAGAGAGTGGGTAGAGAGGGAGAGAAAGAGAGAGTGGGTAGAGAGGGAGAGAAAGAGAGAGTGGGTAGAGAGGGAGAGAAAGAGAGAGTGGGTAGAGAGGGAGAGAAAGAGAGAGTGGGTAGAGAGGGAGAGAAAGAGAGAGTGGGTAGAGAGGGAGAGAAAGAGAGAGTGGGTAGAGAGGGAGAGAAAGAGAGAGTGGGTAGAGAGGGAGAGAAAGAGAGAGTGGGTAGAGAGGGAGAGAAAGAGAGAGTGGGTAGAGAGGGAGAGAAAGAGAGAGTGGGTAGAGAGGGAGAGAAAGAGAGAGTGGGTAGAGAGGGAGAGAAAGAGAGAGTGGGTAGAGAGGGAGAGAAAGAGAAAGTGGGTAGAGAGGGAGAGAAAGAGAGAGTGGGTAGAGAGGGAGAGAAAGAGAGAGTGGGTAGAGAGGGAGAGAAAGAGAGAGTGGGTAGAGAGGGAGAGAAAGAGAGAGTGGGTAGAGAGGGAGAGAAAGAGAGAGTGGGTAGAGAGGGAGAGAAAGAGATAGTGGGTAGAGAGGGAGAGAAAGAGAGAGTGGGTAGAGAGGGAGATAAAGAGAGAGTGGGTAGAGATGGAGAGAAAGAGAGAGTGGGTAGAGAGGGAGAGAAAGAGATAGTGGGTAGAGAGGGAGAGAAAGAGAGAGTGGGTAGAGATGGAGAGAAAGAGAGAGTGGGTAGAGAGGGAGAGAAAGAGAGAGTGGGTAGAGAGGGAGAGAAAGAGAGAGTGGGTAGAGAGGGAGAGAAAGAGAGAGTGGGTAGAGAGGGAGAGAAAGAGAGAGTGGGTAGAGAGGGAGAGAAAGAGAGAGTGGGTAGAGAGGGAGAGAAAGAGAGAGTGGGTAGAGAGGGAGAGAAAGAGAGAGTGGGTAGAGAGGGAGAGAAAGAGAGAGTGGGTAGAGATGGAGAGAAAGAGAGAGTGGGTAGAGAGGGAGAGAAAGAGAGAGTGGGTAGAGAGGGAGAGAAAGAGAGAGTGGGTAGAGAGGGAGAGAAAGAGAGAGTGGGTAGAGAGGGAGAGAAAGAGAGAGTGGGTAGAGAGGGATTGAAAGAGAGAGTGGGTAGAGAGGGAGAGAAAGAGAGAGTGGGTAGAGAGGGAGAGAAAGAGATAGTGGGTAGAGAGGGAGAGAAAGAGAGAGTGGGTAGAGAGGGAGATAAAGAGAGAGTGGGTAGAGATGGAGAGAAAGAGAGAGTGGGTAGAGAGGGAGAGAAAGAGATAGTGGGTAGAGAGGGAGAGAAAGAGAGAGTGGGTAGAGATGGAGAGAAAGAGAGAGTGGGTAGAGAGGGAGAGAAAGAGAGAGTGGGTAGAGAGGGAGAGAAAGAGAGAGTGGGTAGAGAGGGAGAGAAAGAGAGAGTGGGTAGAGAGGGAGAGAAAGAGAGAGTGGGTAGAGAGTGGGTAGGAGGGAGAGAAAGAGAGAGTGGGTAGAGAGGGAGAGAAAGAGAGAGTGGGTAGAGAGGGAGAGAAAGAGAGAGTGGGTAGAGAGGGAGAGAAAGAGAGAGTGGGTAGAGAGGGAGAGAAAGAGAGAGTGGGTAGAGAGGGAGAGAAAGAGAGAGTGGGTAGAGAGGGAGAGAAAGAGAGAGTGGGTAGAGAGGGAGAGAAAGAGAGAGTGGGTAGAGAGGGAGAGAAAGAGATAGTGGGTAGAGAGGGAGAGAAAGAGATAGTGGGTAGAGAGGGAGAGAAAGAGAGAGTGGGTAGAGAGGGAGATAAAGAGAGAGTGGGTAGAGATGGAGAGAAAGAGAGAGTGGGTAGAGAGGGAGAGAAAGAGATAGTGGGTAGAGAGGGAGAGAAAGAGAGAGTGGGTAGAGATGGAGAGAAAGAGAGAGTGGGTAGAGAGGGAGAGAAAGAGAGAGTGGGTAGAGAGGGAGAGAAAGAGAGAGTGGGTAGAGAGGGAGAGAAAGAGAGAGTGGGTAGAGAGGGAGAGAAAGAGAGAGTGGGTAGAGAGGGAGAGAAAGAGAGAGTGGGTAGAGAGGGAGAGAAAGAGAGAGTGGGTAGAGAGGGAGAGAAAGAGAGAGTGGGTAGAGAGGGAGAGAAAGAGAGAGTGGGTAGAGAGGGAGAGAAAGAGAGAGTGGGTAGAGAGGGAGAGAAAGAGAGAGTGGGTAGAGAGGGAGAGAAAGAGAGAGTGGGTAGAGAGGGAGAGAAAGAGAGAGTGGGTAGAGAGGGAGAGAAAGAGAGAGTGGGTAGAGAGGGAGAGAAAGAGAGAGTGGGAGAGAGAAGAGAGAGTGGGTAGAGAGGGAGAGAAAGAGAGAGTGGGTAGAGAGGGAGAGAAAGAGAGAGTGGGTAGAGAGGGAGAGAAAGAGAGAGTGGGTAGAGAGGGAGAGAAAGAGAGAGTGGGTAGAGAGGGAGAGAAAGAGAGAGTGGGTAGAGAGGGAGAGAAAGAGAGAGTGGGTAGAGAGGGAGAGAAAGAGAGAGTGGGTAGGGAGAGAAAGAGAGAGTGGGTAGAGAGGGAGAGAAAGAGAGAGTGGGTAGAGAGGGAGAGAAAGAGAGAGTGGGTAGAGAGGGAGAGAAAGAGAGAGTGGGTAGAGAGGGAGAGAAAGAGAGAGTGGGTAGAGAGGGAGAGAAAGAGAGAGTGGGTAGAGAGGGAGAGAAAGAGAGAGTGGGTAGAGATGGAGAGAAAGAGAGAGTGGGTAGAGAGGGAGAGAAAGAGATAGTGGGTAGAGAGGGAGAGAAAGAGAGAGTGGGTAGAGATGGAGAGAAAGAGAGAGTGGGTAGAGAGGGAGAGAAAGAGAGAGTGGGTAGAGAGGGAGAGAAAGAGAGAGTGGGTAGAGAGGGAGAGAAAGAGAGAGTGGGTAGAGAGGGAGAGAAAGAGAGAGTGGGTAGAGAGGGAGAGAAAGAGAGAGT
>NC_092172.1:40106056-40118556 GCF_045791955.1 Oncorhynchus clarkii lewisi | reverse complement strand
TAGCAGATGTTATTGGTCACATACACATGGTTAGTAGATGTTATTGGTCACATACACATGGTTAGCAGATGTTATTGGTCACATACACATGGTTAGTAGATGTTATTGGTCACATACACATGGTTAGTAGATGTTATTGGTCACATACACATGGTTAGTAGATGTTATTGGTCACATACACATGGTTAGCAGATGTTATTGGTCACATACACATGGTTAGCAGATGTTATTGGTCACATACACATGGTTAGCAGATGTTATTGGTCACATACACATGGTTAGCAGATGTTATTGGTCACATACACATGGTTAGCAGATGTTATTGGTCACATACACATGGTTAGCAGATGATAATGCGAGTGTAGCGAAATGCTTGTTCTTCTAGTTCCGACAATGCAGTAATAACCAACGAGTAATCTAACCTAACAATTCCACAACTACTACCTTATAGACACAAGTGTAAAGGGATAAAGAATATGTACATAAAGATATATGAATGAGTGATGGTACAGAACGGCATAGGCAAAATGCAGTAGATGATATAGAGTACAGTATATACATATACATATGAGATGAGTAATGTAGGGTATGTAAACATTATATTAAGTAGCATTGTTTAAAGTGGCTAGTGATACATTTTTACATCAATTTCCATCCATTTCCATTATTAAAGTGGCTGGAGTTGAGTCAGTGTGTTGGCAGCAGCCACTCAATGTTAGTGATGGCTGTTTAACAGTCTGATGGCCTTGAGATAGAAGCTATTTTTCAGTCTCTCGGTCCCTGCTTTGATGCACCTGTACTGACCTCGCCTTCTGGATGATAGCGGGGTGAACAGGCAGTGGTTCGGGTGGTTGTTGTCCTTGATGATCTTTATGGCCTTCCTGTGACATCGGGTGGAGTAGGTGTCCTGGAGGGCAGGTAGTTTGCCCCCAGTGATGTGTTGTGCAGACCTCACTACCCTCTGGAGAACCTTACGGTTGTGGGCGGAGCAGTTGCTGTACCAGGTGGTGATACAGCCCGACAGGATGCTCTGGATTGTGCATCTGTAGAAGTTTGTGAGTGCTTTCGGTGACAAGCCAAATTTCTTCAGCCTCCTGAGCGCTGCTGCGCCTTCTTCACAACGCTGTCTGTGTGGGTGGACCAATTCAGTTTGTCCGTGATGTGTACGCCGAGGAACTTAAAACTTTCCACCTTCTCCACCACTGTAACTTCAATGTGGATAGGGGGTGCTCCCTCTGCTGTTTCCTGAAGTCCACAATCATCTCCTTTGTTTTGTTTACGTTGAGTGTGAGGTTATTTTCCTGACACCACACTCCGAGGGCCCTCACCTCCTCCCTGTAGGTCGTCTCGCCGTTGTTGGTAATCAAGCCTACCACTGTAGTGTTGTCTGCAAACTTGATGATTGAGTTGCAGGCGTGCATGGCCACACAGTCGTGGGTGAACAGGGAGTACAGGAGGGGGCTCAGAATGGTTAGGGCAGTGTGCAGTGTGGTTGCGATTGCGTCGTCTGTGGACCTATTGGGGCGGTAAGCAAATTGGAGTGGGTCTAGGGTGTCAGGTAGGGTGGAGGTGATATGGTCCTTAACTAGCCTCTCAAAGCACTTCATGATGACGGAAGTGAGTGCTACGGGGCGGTAGTCGTTTAGCTCAGTTACCTTAGCTTTCTTGGGAACAGGATCAATGGTGGCCCTCTTGAAGCATGTGGGAACAGCAGACTGGGATAAGGATTGATTGAATATGTCCGTAAACACACCAGCCAGCTGGTCTGTGCATGCTCTGAGGACGCAGCTGGGGATGCCGTCTGGGCCTGCAGCCCTGCGAGGGTTAACACGTTTAAATGTTTTATTCACGTCGGCTGCAGTGAAGGAGAGTCTGCAGGTTTTGGTAGATGGTGGGGTGGTGCAGGATATATAGACACGATGGTGGGGTGGTGCAGGATGTATAGACAAGATGGTGGGATGGTGCAGGATGTATAGACAAGATGGTGGGATGGTGCAGGATATATAGACAAGATGGTGAGGTGGTGCAGGATACATAGACAAGATGGTGGGATGGTGCAGGATGTATAGACAAGATGGTGGGATGGTGCAGGATATATAGACAAGATGGTGGGATGGTACATAGACAAGATGGTGGGATGGTACATGAGACAAGATGGTGGGATGATAAATAGACAAGATGGTGGGATGGTACATAGACAATATGATGGGATGGTACATATACAATATGGTGGGATGGTACATAGACAAGATGGTGGGATGGTACATGAGACAAGATGGTGGGATGGTACATAGACAATATGATGGGATGGTACATATACAATATGGTGGGGTGGTCCCTAGACAAGATGGTGGGATGGTACATGAGACAAGATGGTGGGATGGTACATAGACAAGATGGTGGGATGATAAATAGACAAGATGGTGGGATGGTACATAGACAAGATGGTGGGATGATACATAGACAAGATGGTGGGATGGTACATAGACAAGATGGTGGGATGATAAATAGACAAGATGGTGGGATGGTACATAGACAAGATGGTGGGATGATAAATAGACAAGATGGTGGGATGATAAATAGACAAGATGGTGGGATGGTACATAGACAAGATGGTGGGATGATAAATAGACAAGATGGTGGGATGGTACATAGACAAGATGGTGGGATGATAAATAGACAAGATGGTGGGATGATAAATAGACAAGATGGTGGGATGATAAATAGACAAGATGGTGGGATGATAAATAGACAAGATGGTGGGATGGTACATAGACAAGATGGTGGGATGGTACATGAGACAAGCACACATGACTTGACATAATAATTCAGGCATGACTGTACGTCACTTCGGATAAAAGCATGTGCTAAAATAGCAGATGTGTTGGTCCTGTTGATTTTTCAGACAGTGTGTTAGTAACTAAAGTGGAGCTGATATCAGGTTGGTCCTGTTGATTTTTCAGACAGTGTGTTAGTAACTAAAGTGGAGCTGATATCAGGTTGGTCCTGTTGATTTTTCAGACAGTGTGTTAGTAACTAAAGTGGAGCTGATATCAGGTTTGTCCTGTTTATTTTTCAGACAGTTTGTTAGTAATTAAAGTGGAGCTGATATCAGGTTGGTCCTGTTGATTTTTCAGACAGTGTGTTAGTAACTAAAGTGGAGCTGATATCAGGTTGGTCCTGTTGATTTTTCAGACAGTGTGTTAGTAACTAAAGTGGAGCTGATATCAGGTTGGTCCTGTTGATTTTTCAGACAGTGTGTTAGTAAATAAAGTGGAGCTGATATCAGGTTGGTCCTGTTAATTTTTCAGACAGTGTGTTAGTAACTAAAGTGTAGCTGATATCAGGTTGGTCCTGTTTATTTTTCAGACAGTGTGTTAGTAACTAAAGTGGAGCTGATATCAGGTTGGTCCTGTTTATTTTTCAGACAGTGTGTCAGTAAGTGTGAGCGCTTGGCTGCACACCAAGCCTTCCGATCCGTACTGATGTCGCTGGTAATTGTTCCGGGCCCCAGCTCTAATTTTGATCAGAAATAATTGTAGCATGTACCAAGCTGCAGGATGTTCTGGGCGTATCGAGCGACAGAGCTGGACTTCCTCGTGATTAAAATGTCACGGCACAAAAGTCCTCAGAAAGCGGAAAGAAAGGGGGGCCTTTGCCACAACTCGAAATCACAGAGACACGTCTATGAATTATTCAACAGGGCTTGGTTGAAATGGGTTGTAAATCAGCGTCTGAGGAAAGCCACATGGGCAGTGTTTCTACCAAGAGGGTTAACTCCTGAACTCAACGCTGACTATTATCTGTCACCAAACCTGAGATTATAAGGAAGTTTACAATGTCCAAACAATACTTAGGGTGGGGGATTATATATATACTTTTTAAATATCATTAGTGTTTGGGGTGATTTAACAAATTATATGTTGTTATTTATATTTTATTGTAAGTGTAAAATTATTATCTGTAGTGCCAATTATTAGGTCAATTTGAAAATTGCAGTCAATGTGGACAGTCAATGGGGACAGTCAATGGGGACAGTCAATGTGGACAGTCAGTGGGTACAGTCAATGGGGACAGTCAATGGGGACAGTCAATGGGGACAGTCAATGGGGACAGTCAATGGGTACAGTCAATGGGGACAGTCAATGGGGACAGTCAGTGGGTACAGTCAATGGGGACATTCAGTGGGTACAGTCAATGGGGACAGTCAATGGGGATAGTCAGTGGGGACAGTCAATGGGTACAGTCAATGTGGACAGTCAATGTGGACAGTCAATGGGGACAGTCAATGGGGACAGTCAATGGGGACAGTCAATGGGTACAGTCAATGTGGACAGTCAATGGGGACAGTCAATGGGGACAGTCAATGTGGACAGTCAATGGGTACAGTCAATGTGGACAGTCAATGGGGACAGTCAATGTGGACAGTCAATGGGTACAGTCAATGTGGACAGTCAATGGGGACAGTCAATGTGGACAGTCAATGGGTACAGTCAATGTGGACAGTCAATGGGGACAGTCAATGGGGACAGTCAATGGGGACAGTCAATGTGGACAGTCAATGTGGACAGTAGGTGAAAAACATCCGGATGTCCACTACAGAGGACATTTCTTGATAAACTCTTATTTAGCTCTTATTTCATGTGAAATAATTATTACACGGTCCTGACTACTCAATTATTCCTTAGATATTCACTTACTAGAAATTATTTGAATAGAAAACTAACACAAATGATGATTCATAATTACACACACTTCTTTTCAAATTTCCATAAAATATGCACATTTTGACAGCAGATTATAATTGTTTTTATCCAGGAAGATGAAGTTGTCAAGGCGACAGCCCCACACCATGTAATATCACTGCAAAGCCCAAAATGTCCTCTCAAAGGGACAACTGGAATGAATGAATACAGTGGCTTGTACGGCCTCCGAGACACGGACCAAGAACTGATGTCCACTGGAGAGGACAACAAGTATTTGAATCAGAAGGAAAAATATGGAGATGTGGATTATTTCAAAACTGGTGTGGAATATCCAGAGCAATCACAGTGGAATCAACCATTACAATCACAGTGGAATTAACCCCTGCAATCACAGTGGAATCAACCACTGCAATCACAGTGGAATTAACCCCTGCAATCACAGTGGAATCAACCACTACAATCACAGTGGAATCAACCACTACAATCACAGTGGAATCAACCACTACAATCACAGTGGAATTAACCCCTGCAATCACAGTGGAATCAACCACTACAATCACAGTGGAATTAACCCCTGCAATCACAGTGGAATTAACCCCTGCAATCACAGTGGAATCAACCACTGCAATCACAGTGGAATCAACCACTGCAATCACAGTGGAATCAACCACTACAATCACAGTGGAATCAACCACTACAATCACAGTGGAATCAACCACTGCAATCACAGTGGAATCAATCACTGCAATCACAGTGGAATCAACCACTACAATCACAGTGGAATCAACCACTGCAATCACAGTGGAATCAACCACTACAATCACAGTGGAATCAACCACTGCAATCACAGTGGAATCAACCACTACAATCACAGTGGAATCAACCACTGCAATCACAGTGGAATCAACCCCTGCAATCACAGTGGAATCAACCCCTGCAATCACAGTGGAATCAATCCCTGCAATCACAGTGGAATCAACCACTACAATCACAGTGGAATCAACCACTACAATCACAGTGGAATCAACCACTACAATCACAGTGGAATCAACCACTGCAATCACAGTGGAATCAACCACTGCAATCACAGTGGAATCAACCACTACAATCACAGTGGAATCAACCACTGCAATCACAGTGGAATCAACCACTACAATCACAGTGGAATCAACCACTGCAATCACAGTGGAATCAACCACTACAATCACAGTGGAATCAACCACTGCAATCACAGTGGAATCAACCCCTGCAATCACAGTGGAATCAACCCCTGCAATCACAGTGGAATCAATCCCTGCAATCACAGTGGAATCAACCACTACAATCACAGTGGAATCAACCACTACAATCACAGTGGAATCAACCACTGCAATCACAGTGGAATCAATCCCTGCAATCACAGTGGAATCAACCACTACAATCACAGTGGAATCAACCACTACAATCACAGTGGAATCAGCCACTACAATCACAGTGGAATCAACCACTGCAATCACAGTGGAATCAACCCCTGCAATCACAGTGGAATCAACCCCTGCAATCACAGTGGAATCAACCCCTGCAATCACAGTGGAATCAACCACTGCAATCACAGTGGAATCAACCACTGCAATCACATTGGAATCAACCACTACAATCACAGTGGAATCCACAACTGCAATCACAGGTGCAATGATGTTGACTATATTTCACTGTAATGAATCAACATAATTGTGTGTAAAAGAGAACAAAAGGACCAAACAGGAAGATGTCTCAGAATTTATTCCAATACAAAATAATCCAAAATTATGGGACAACGTGACGGAGGTGGAAGGAACGATAGTGAAAGTAAAATATCAGTCACATCACCTCAACCCCATCACCTCTCCTCAACCCCATCACATCACCTCAACCCCATCACATCACCTCAACCCCATCACATCTCCTCAACCCCATCACATCACCTCAACCCCATCACCTCTCCTCAACCCCATCACATCACCTCAACCCCATCACCTCTCCTCAACCCCATCACCTCTCCTCAACCCCATCACATCACCTCAACCCCATCACATCTCCTCAACCCCATCACATCTCCTCAACCCCATCACCTCTCCTCAACCCCATCACATCACCTCAAACCCATCACCTCTCCTCAACCCCATCACCTCTCCTCAACCCCATCACATCACCTCAACCCCATCACATCTCCTCAACCCCATCACATCTCCTCAACCCCATCACCTCTCCTCAACCCCATCACATCATCTCTCCTCAACCCCATCACATCACCTCAACCCCATCACATCACCTCTCCTCAACCCCATCACATCACCTCAAACCCATCACCTCTCCTCAACCCCATCACCTCTCCTCAACCCCATCACATCACCTCAACCCCATCACCTCTCCTTAACCCCATCATCTCTCCTCAACCCATCACATCTCCTCAACCCCATCACATCTCCTCAACCCCATCACATCACCTCTCCTCAACCCCATCACATCACCTCAACCCCATCACATCACCTCAACCCCATCACATCACCTCAACCCCATCACCTCTCCTCAACCCCATCACATCACCTCAACCCCATCACCTCTCCTCAACCCCATCACCTCTCCTCAACCCCATCACATCACCTCAACCCCATCACATCTCCTCAACCCCATCACATCTCCTCAACCCCCTCACCTCTCCTCAACCCCATCACATCACCTCAAACCCATCACCTTTCCTCAACCCCATCACATCTCCTCAACCCCATCACATCACCTCAACCCCATCACATCTCCTCAACCCCATCACCTCTCCTCAACCCCATCACATCATCTCTCCTCAACCCCATCACATCACCTCAACCCCATCACATCACCTCTCCTCAACCCCATCACATCACCTCTCCTCAACCCCATCACACCACCTCTCCTCAACCCCCATCACACCACCTCTCCTCAACCCCATCACACCACCTCTCCTCAACCCCATCACACCACCTCTCCTCAACCCCCATCACACCACCTCTCCTCAACCCCATCACACCACCTCTCCTCAACCCCATCACCTCTCCTCAACCCCCATCACACCACCTCTCCTCAACCCCCATCACACCACCTCTCCTCAACCCCCATCACACCACCTCTCCTCAACCCCCATCACACCACCTCTCCTCAACCCCATCACACCACCTCTCCTCAACCCCCATCACACCACCTCTCCTCAACCCCCATCACACCACCTCTCCTCAACCCCAACACATCACCTCTCCTCAACACATCACCTCTCCTCAACCCCCATCACACCAAACTCTCCTCAGCCCCCATCACATCACCTCAACCACCTCACATCAGCCCTCCTCTACTCGACTCCCTTCAGTAAACAGGGGATGTGATCGTAATCTAACGCCTGCCTGAGACCCTGCTCTGTTTCACGTGGTTGCCATCAATCCTCGCTGTGTGTCCAGAGGTTGCCAGGTCCACCTCAAACTCTGCTGTGTGTCCAGAGGTTGCCAAGTCCACCACAAACTCCGCTGTGTGTCCAGAGGTTGCCAGGTCCACTTCAAATCCCCCACCTGTGTGTGCACTTGTGTGCTGGTGGTGTGAGTGCTCTTCTCCCTGCAGCATGCCTTTCATTCATGCACTTTGGAAATTATTTTTCAATAGCAACTTTTTTTTCCATTCCCTGTATCACGGCGAGCAGCATCCACTATTTTGATATTACCATACAATTTCCACAACAACAAATAATCGGAGTGCTCCACACGTCAACCATTATCTTCAGCGCTATCGCTCAAATGACAAGCTATCCAACAAGATTCAATATCAGATAAAACCCCGCCCAACTCTAACAGGTAGCACATGAAAATAATCACAATTAGTTGACACGTCACACCTCTTTTGTTTGTGTCTGTGTCTGTCTTCCTGGCTATAGACTACCACAGTATGAGTCATAATACCCATAAAACCTAGCGGTCAAACAAGGAAATGTTTCCAATCCTTTTTCCACCATTCGTTTTCCCCACGGGGGGTTTTAGAAACATTTAAAATAAGGGCTGTGTTTCAGGTAGTCTTACCCTGACGTGACGTTTTCATTACCGCGTAAATCTCTCTAGGACAAGGTGACTTCTATCAATATATTCACCTGTATTTACCCCCCCAAAATGAAATGCTAATTAGCTGCTAATGTGGCTATCATAAAGAACTACAAATGCCATGATGATCCGGATGACGAATCGAGGCAAAGGTAAGAATCTCTGTATTAACTATCTAATATTAGCTACATTTTGAAATTAATAAATTGGCAACATTTCTTTAAATGGACAATTCTGTGAACTGTCTTGTGCAAGTGTTACATTGACACAACACCTATTAGCAAAGGTGGCAACTAGAGATGACTTGCAGGAGCTTGCTGGGATTTGAAGTCTTTCATGATGTCTACTTTGATGCTAATTAGCATTTTAGAAGTCACCTCATCCGAGAGAGATTTCATGTACATGGTTATCAGAACGTCACGCAGGGGGAAGCGAACATAAAACACAGCCCTTATTTTCAGTGCTTCTAAAATTCCATATTGGAAAAATGAATGGTGTAAAAAACAATTGGAACCATTTCCTTGTTTGACTGCTAGGTTTTATGGGTATTATGACACCTCTACTGTGGGGCTGTATACCCCTCACCTTGTAAAATGTGTTATGATTGTAAGAAAGTGGAACCCAAATGGAGTGCACTATCCGGCAACGTGAGAAAATATTTTCTCCCTCTTGTTGACGGCTTTCTAAATATATAAATCTCCAACGCATGTTGGTGCCAGGGATGCTATCAGAACGGCTGAGAATCATCTGAAAATTGTCAGGAAGCAAGGTTTCTGACACATGGTACAAATAATAGGCCTTCACTGCCAAATCCTCTTCGCCTTGCTCAATTTGTTGGCCGAAAATGCAGCCTTTACTAATGTCGATGAATTATTTTATTATTTTTAACACGAGGCAAGCATCTGTCAGACAGTGAATAAACATCACTATGGCAATGAACTGCTTTTACCGAGGTGACTCAGTTTTCTGTAGGTTCACCAAAAACACTTTCAATAAAAAGTTCACTGACATTGAATTTAATTTGATGTTTTATTCAGACACACACAGACACGCATGTCAATCATAGTTAACCCTGTTTGTGATTCACACACCTCCACATTCACACAGTCGGCTACACAGACGACGACATAACACATCTTTACCTTCAGATGAAGAGGAGAGGAGATTTTTTATTTATTTTTTAAAGTAAAAACCAAGGTGTTTCGGCTTTTGTCCTTCTTCAGGGTTTGACCCTTCAGATGATCCTGTGTTGTAAAAACTATATAGACCGTGTTCCTATGCTGTTATTGGACATGCCTATTAGTGGTCAGGGAACTCTTAAACGCTACAACGAAAATCAGTACACATCCTCCGGCTGGTGTGTGTCTGTGTCTAACTGCCTGTGCTAACTAATTTCTCTCTCACACACACACTACCACAAGGTTTACACTGTCCTTGCATTTCAAGGGTCTGTCTCCTTTCCTCAGTCTGGGTAGAGTCATACCTCTGTCTCCTTTCCTCAGTCTGGGTAGAGTCATACCTCTGTCTCCTTTCCTCAGTCTGGGTAGAGTCATACCTCTGTCTCCTTTCCTCAGTCTGGGTTGAGTCATACTTCTGTCTCCTTTCCTCAGTCTGGGTAGAGTCATACCTCTGTCTCCCTTCCTCAGTCTGGGTAGAGTCATACCTCTGTCTCCTTTCCTCAGTCTGGGTAGAGTCATACCTCTGTCTCCTTTCCTCAGTCTGGGTAGAGTCATACCTCTGTCTCCTTTCCTCAGTCTGGGTAGAGTCATACCTCTGTCTCCTTTCCTCAGTCTGGGTAGAGTCATATCTCTGTCTCCTTTCCTCAGTCTGGGTAGAGTTATACCTCTGTCTCCCTTCCTCAGTCTGGGTAGAGTCATACCTCTGTCTCCCTTCCTCAATCTGGGTAGAGTCATACCTCTGTCTCCCTTCCTCAGTCTGGGTTGAGTCATGAGTTATAGCTCTGCACTGATGAGATATCCAGGACTTGGAAAGATGTATTCTGTGCACTGAATAATTCAAGGAGGGAGGAAAAACACTTTGTTTTGTTTGTCTTGCAGACTGGGGCCCTTAGGGTGAAGTGAGAGTATGGCTACTGATGGTCAGGCAGGAAGGAAGGAAGACCAGGGATGGATTCACAACTCCAAACACAGCATGCCAAATGGATCTACAATTTTGCTATTTTTTTGTGATATAGTTACCATCCAACATTTTATTGATAACTACATAGATAACTATTGAAATATACTACTTGGTTTTTGATTGAAGTAGAATAGAAACACCTGAAAGCAACTCTTTTTTTTACCCATTTTTCTCGTAACCGTGCAACACTACCATACCAAACCCTTTCACAAGACCCTGTCTTTCAAAGGTAATTCATAAAAATCCAAATAACTTCACAGATCTTCATTGTAAAGGGTTTAAACACTGTTTCCCATGCTTGTTCAATGAACCATAAACAATTAATGACCATGCACCTGTGGAACGGTCGTTAAGACACGAACAGCTTACAGACGGTAGTCAATTAAGGTCACAGTTATGAAAAGCCTAAGACAGCGCTACGGGAAGACAGGAAGGACAACTGATCGTCCTTGCAGTGGCAGACGACGTGTAACAACACCTGCACAGGTTCGGTACATCCGAACATCACCGTAACAACATCAACTGCCCGAGTTACACCAGGAACACACAATCCCTCCATCAGTGCTCAGACTGTCCGCAATAGGCTGAAAGAGGCTTGAATGAGGGCTTGTAGGCCTGTTGGAAAGCAGGTCCTCACCAGACATCACCGGCAACCAGGTCGCATATGGGCACAAACCCACCGTCGCTGGACCAGACAGGACTGGCAAAAAGTGCTCTTCACTGACGAGTCACGGTTTTGTCTCAACTCACGGTTTTGTCTCACCTCACGGTTTAGTCTCAAACTTTAATAATGTTTACATATCTGGCATTACTCATCTCATATGTACAGTGGGGAGAACAAGTATTTGATACACTGCCGATTTTGCAGGTTTTCCTACTTACAAAGCATGTAGATGTCTGTAATTTTTATCATAGGCACACTTCAACTGTGAGAGACAGAATCTAAAACAAAAATACAGAAAATCACATTGTATGATTTTTAAGTAATTAATTAGCATTTTATTGCATGACATAAGTATTTGATACATCAGAAAAGCAGAACTTAATATTTGGTACAGAAACCTTTGTTACATTTCCTGGGATTTTGGCCCACTCCTCCATACAGACCTTCTCCAGATCCTTCAAGGTTTCGGGGCTGTCGCTGGGCAACACGGACTTTCAGCTCCCTCCAAAGATGTTCTATTGGGTTCAGATCTGGAGACTGTCTAGGCCACTCCAGGACCTTGAGATGCTTCTTACTCCTTAGTTGCCCTGGCTGTGTCTTTCGGGTCGTTGTCATGCTGGAAAACCCAGCCACGACCCATCTTCAATGCTCTTACTGAGGGAAGGAGGTTGTTGGTCAAGATCTCGCGATACATGGCCCCATCCATCCTCCCCTCAATATGGTGCAGTCGTCCTGTCCCCTTTGCAGAAAAACATCCCCAAAGAATGATGTTTCCACCTCCATGCTTCACGGTTGGGATGGTGTCTTGTGGTTGTACTCATCCTTCTTCTTCCTCCAAACACGGCGAGTGGATTTTAGACCAAAAAGCTATATTTTTGTCTCATCAGACCACATGACCTTCTGCCATTCCTCCTCTGGATC